>NC_040039.1:7328913-7435762 GCF_003713205.1 Coffea eugenioides
CATGTCAAATTTAGTGCTTGTGTGCTTACATAATAGGAAATAAAGTGTTCCTGATCAGTATAATGCCGTTTACACAAGTTGTACATTCTTATTAATCACTTGTACAATCTCACAACACAAGTGTCATAAATTTAGTACTACTTGAATTTTAGCAATTTAGGATTCCTAACATACCATGAAAACAAACCATTCTTGATCGGCATAATACCATCTATACAATTTGTAACTCCTTATTAATTATTTATACAATTTCACAATACAAGTGTGATAAATTTAGAATTACCTAAGTTTAGGAATTCGGGATTCCTAATGTAACACAAAATAATCTATTTTCAATCAGTATAACACCATCTACACAAGTTATACATCCTTATTAATTGCTTTTACAACCTTACAACACAAGCATCAAATTTAGCACTACCTGAATTCTAGCAATTTTGGATTCCTAGCACAATATGAAAATAAATCGTTCCTGATTAGTGTAACAGTGTCTACACAGTTTGCAACTCCTTATTAATTGCTTGTGTAACCTTACAATACAAGTGTAATAAATTTAGGACTACCTAAATTCTAGCAATTTTGGGCTTCTAATGTAACACAAAATAAACGATTCCTAATTAGTATAAACACTATCTACACAAGTTGTACATCTTCACTAATTGCTCGTACAACTTCACAAGACAAGCATCATAAATTTAGCACTACCTAAATTCTAGCAATTTAGAATTCCTGACACAATACCTAACCAGTGTAACATTGTCTACACAATTTGTAAGTTCTTATTAATAGCTTGTACAACCTCACAACACAAGTGTAATAAATTTAGAACTACCTAAATTCTAGCAATTTAGGATTCCTAAAATAACACAAAATGCACCTTTCTTGATCAGTATAATACTTTTACACAAGTTGTACATCCTTATTAATTATATGTACAACTTTACAATATAAGCGCCATAAATTTAGCACTACCTGAGTTCTAGCAATTTAGGATTCCTAACATAACATGAAAATAAACAGTTTCTAATCGGTGTAACATCATTTGCACAATTTGTAACTCCTTATTAACTGCTTGTACAATCTCACAACATAAGTGTGATAAATTTAGGACAACCTAAGTTCTAGCAATTTAGGATTCTTAATGTAACATGAAATAATTTGTTCGTGATCAATATAACATTGTCTACACAAGTTGTACCTCCTTAATAATTGCTTGTACAACCTCAAACTACAAGTGTGATAAATTTAGCAGCTGCTCAGGTAGGCTCTAATCATAATAATTGTGTTTCTATTATGAAGTTATACAAATAGTAAAAACTATATTACAAGTCATTTCAAGAACATTACATCCATTCCTTGCCCTCTATGAACAATTTGCAAATCTGATTAAGATGAATATAAATAATTTCATGTTTTGTAATTCACTTTAAACTCTAAAAATTTACACAACTGATTTGTTGGTGCCACAAACAAAGATACATAAAAATTTATTGGTCGATGTTACAATGTTAACATTGTTCTTATGGCTAGTTGGATGTGATTTCTATTGTCTCTTGGCTGTGGTGATAGTAATAAACCAACCTACACATTAAATGGATCACTGTCAATTAAACATAACAAAGGAGGAGGGTTGTACAAGCATAGCAATGGTACTCAAATCTTCTTCAACAAATACAATTATAGATTACTTGGACAAATAAGAGGACTGCATTGCTTGCTTTTTCGTGTAAATTTGGTGAAATTGCCAAAGAGGTCTAAACTTTTCACAAAATGCAACAAAAATATTGTGAGTGAGAAAGGTTCATTTACAACAACTTATTAGCTATAACAAGTACCTTGAATGATTGCAAAGAAAGCTATATAGTACCCTTGACAAGACTATATTTGTTGTAAAATTTATAGGCATTATCTTCTGTGTCAAACTCCATTCCTAATTGCGGAGTTCCACTTTTTGTCCACTTGTTGCTTTCCACAATGCCAATTCCTAAAAATCACGCATGTATGTTAGTTGAATTTATGACTACGCCAGCATACAAAACATACAACACTACACCATAACCACTAACAATATGCACACTTTACAAAAATATGCAAATATGAACTATACCAAAGTTTCTAAAATGCAATCTAGCTCACATAGCTACATTCTTTGCGCTATACAAACTATGTAAGGAAGAGAAAGGTGAAGGCTTAATTATATTCATACTGACAAATTAACAAATTGCAACTCACAAGGTCTATACTTCTAAAAAACACCATGTTCATAAGGTATATCATGTAAATTAGCACTAAATTATACAAAAGCAAATCCAATCCAAGATGTTGCACGAGTTTGAGACTTCTACAACTAGTAAAAAGGTGTTCATATCATTGCCCTCCATTTTACAATATACATACCGTAATTTTCACCTAACAAGATGTACACTATGGGAAACATATTGTACACAACCACACACCATGCGTACACTTAGTTCTTTATCGATGAGCAACAAATTACACACTCTAACAGACACCAAGTACATCACTTAGTTCTTTATATATGTCGTGCCATCCACTTAATAACTTATGATTTACTCATAAATCATATTTGGGCAATGCATACTCTCTAACAATGCATACTCTCTAAAGCTTGATGGCAAAGTGACGAAATTTGCACATGTGCACTCATACCAAACTAGTGTAACTATTGCATCGCTTTTTGTACAAGCGCATAAACACAATGATTGGCTATCACGTAATTGCTCATCATTTTATCATATAGTCCTCATAAACAAACTTTACAAATGATTTCTTTCACCGATTACGATTATATATTTTTGAGCCTACAAGTAACCACAATTCAATAAATGGGTCAGTGCCATTACCTTCGTCGGACTCCGACATTGTGTTTGACCACGATGTTGTGTATGGTTTGTTTTTGAACCACAAATGAAGAATTCTCGTTTAAATCCAAGACTAAATTATAATAATTGATTCATGGATAAGGATTCAACGCTGTCCAATCACAAACATTTAATATCACTAATTAAAACATCAAGTACCAAGTTCACTATTTTTAATAGAGATACAACTTATTACATAAAGTTTTCACTACACATAGTCCAATAATTACAACTATTTCAGGCAAAACATCATTAATTGCTAACTTTGACTATTACAGCAGTTTCACCATCACTAAATTCAATTGTCTTAGGCAGTTCCTCACTTGATGTCCAAGTTGGCCGCATCTAAAACATGCACCAGTTTTCAAATAACATAATCTCGTATGAATTTTGTTACATATTTCACACTTAGTAGCTACGCATCTTTTCTTGAAGTGTCCATTCTTTATTTTCTTTTTCTCTTTATCCTTTATAGCAAGTTCATCTTCACCCCTTTTAACTTGATTGCTAGAAATGTCTTGAGATGCTACAGGATTAGGCAAATGCACTAATTCAAACTTATTCCGCACCTTTTTTGGGATCGCTTCATATTTCTTTTTCAATTCTATGTTCTTGTGCAGCAGTTCAATTTTCTTCGAATATTCTTGTTTTTATCGTCTTTCTTAGTGGTCAACTAATTTCTTTTGAAACTCTACTTCTTTTCGAAGAATCTCTATTTCCTTATGCATATCAGCCAAATTTGTCATCTCACTGATTCATTTAAACTCAAGTGATAGCCTGCTAGCAAATCAAAGGATTGAAATGAATAACTAATCATAATTGGAAACTCTAGCCCTATAACTCTTCCGTTCCTTTGCTTACAGATCACCCAAAAAACATATTCACACAAGTACTTATTCCTATTTTTGGGTCTTCCCACAAAGATTACTATTATCTGTGAGAACCCGAAAATTTTCTTATTTTTATCTTATTTTACTAGCTTATTTAATTATTTATTCACCCGTTTTCTCCGAATAATTTATTTCAACCATTTTAAATTCATTTACATGGAGCAATGTCTCACTTATATTTTTAAAATGTCCCGTTAGTAAATTTAATTTTTCGGAGGCTCGTTTAGCGAGAAATAGCGAGTACATGTCGTTCGAGGCAATATTCGATCCGAGAGTGCAATAATCTTGGAGAATTAAAAATGATTAATAGTAGACTAAGAAAAGTTAATTGAGGGATTAGAGGTGAGTGAGTTCAAATTTTCGCTTTTACCACGCGCGCGTCAATAGTTACTCGAAAGTTACACCGCGCGACTAATTGGAGATTTGAGAAATTAATTCTAGACTCGTAAGAGTGAGTAATTACAATGTTAAAGGAATTGCATTGGAGAATTAGTGCATGAGTGTATCAAACCCGAGAGAAAACGGTGGTACGAAACCCTCGCACGACCACTAGTTAGAGTTGACTTTTTGCACACAACCTAAAGCTACTTTTTCTCATTCTTTCTCCCCAAGTTTCATCACTCAAAAACCCTCACTTTCTTCCTCCTCTCCCAGCCGAACCTCTAGCAAGAAAAAGGAAGAAGAAAATCCCATTGTTTTAGCTTCAATTCACCTACAAAACTTCCACCAAATCGCAAACTACTCGGAGTAACACTTCATCATGGAGCAAGGAGCAATCGTGTGGTTTTTCTTGGAGCATTTTGGTGAAAAATTTTCTGGTTTCTTCAAGGGTTCAACAGGTAATCCTTTACCTTCTTCAATCTTTCTAATTTCTTCAAGAATCATGGTTGGTTTGTATGGGTTTACAACCTTAAGCAAGGAATAGGCTAGCGGACTTGAGGTGTTTCATTTCTTGCTTTAATCTTTAGGCTAGCGGTCTTGAGGTGGATTATAGGTAGCTAAATTGAGGATTAAAGTGCTTGATTGTTGTGTTTATGTGCTATATGAAAGGTTTACGGTTAGAAAATGAAGAGAAAGTTGAGAAATTGGTGAGATGTGTGCTGGCCGAAACTATCCTGTTATTATCTTGCTTGCACTTTGAATTTTTGATGGTTATTTGACTGTGAAATTGAGTGATATATGTTGTATATTGTGTATAGAAAGTGTCTACCAAAAATCATTTTAATTGGTTGCTCAAAACTAGAGTTTTCGAAAAAAGAAAGAAATCTGGAAATAGTGATTTGGGCAGCCAAATAGTACCTCTTTATTCGAACGTAACTTTCTGTACAAAACTTGAAATTGAGTGTCGTTAGCGGCATTCAAAACTAGATATTCATAGCTTCCCAACGGTATAAAACTCATATGCTAGTTTGAACTAAGTGAACCGTAGTGATTTAACAAAGTTGACTGTCTTATTGTGACTGTCTGTCCGAGAGGAATGGAGAAGCTGCGTCTTGTGGCTCTATTTTCTCTCATTTGTAAACTGATTTTGGAAACGACTCTTTCTGATGAAATGTAGCATTTCAACCTAATTTCCAACACCACCAACCATTCTTAATTTGAACTTGTATTGAGTGAGATGTGGTCTGATTTCGAAAGTGCAACAAAGCTAGGAAACTGGACAGTTTTTCCCTTCTTGCTAGCCGAATGGTCAAACTTGTTTTGAGATGTTTTGTTTTGAAAAATTTTGATGTCAATTTCTTGTCAATTTCTTATTAAATGTTTATAGGACCTTGGTTTCAAAATGGATCGAATTGGGGTTGATTTCATTGTGCAAAACATTTGGAAAAGAAAGAAAAGCAAGAGGGCAGATTAGCCTTGAAACATTTTTCAAATTTTGGTCGTTTCGTTAACTGCCTTCCCACATGAGTTTTTGCATGAAATTTGGTAGAGAGGTATTCCACATATGAGAGTTTAATTGTACCAAATTTGGTGTAATTTTAATACCATTTCAATATCCAAATAATGCTCCAAAGATTACTCTTCAAATATGGAAATTTTTTATCAGTGTACAAAATTCAGCCCACTTTAAACTACTATATCTTGACGCTCAAAACTCTGAATTTAGTTCCGTTTGTCGAGTTTGAAACCTTGTTTGGAACTCTTTTTGTGTTACAAATTTCAGAGGCTGATTCAACTTCTGTGAATTTTTCCAAATTTCCAAATATTGCTGGAAAACCAAGACTGGTTCAAACCTGTCTTCTTGGAACTGAAACTTTGAGTTGAAAAATGAATGCTTTCTGTTTAGAATCTTGGAAAAGTGTTTTCTAAGAACTTTTAGTATTTCGAACCTACTTTCCGACGATATAGAGTTTTCCATTTTTGGACATGTCAAACTCAAGATTTGATTTTTTCAAGTTTGTCACTTAAAGCTGAAATTTTTCGATTTCTTATGAAATGAGATTTTGAAGACTCGTCACCTTATCTTGATAACGATGGACTGTTTTAAACTCAATTTCATGGAAAAACAAGTCTCTCTTGGGACTTTGACTCCTCACTTTTGAATCTCGATTTTCGAGAGATTAAAGTTCTCTTTTAGGGCATTGACCTAATCTAAACAAGTGTACATTCTTCCTTGATTAAAGCATGGTTGTGAGTGAAAGTTACTCGTATTTTCTCAGGCACTCAAAAGGATTTTCAAGAGAATCTCGGAGCGAACACCTAAAAGTTTATTGGCTCACTTACTCACTTTTTTGACTTGGTGAGTGTCGAGTGCATGAATAGTTACAAATTATGTGAATTGCTTCTTATGGATTGAATGATTTATAATTGTCGAGTCAAGTGTGTACATTATCGCACTCATTTTTTTTCAACTGATTGTATAACTGAACTACTCATAATTGAATTGTATGTGATTGACTGAATGCCGAGTGGAGTGAATCTCATCGGCCTATAATGGTATTGGTCGAGTGGAGTGAATCTCATTGACTCATAACGGTAATTGGGGGACGCCTAAATCTCAATTGGCCGACCTTGCGACTCGAGCCAGCATGGGCTTGGTCGAGAAACTCGGTGAACCATGAGATAATTGTAAGCTTGATCTATGAAGAGATCTCGCTTGGTATGCTCATGGAGTAGTACCTTTTATAAAAGAAGAGTGGGCCAGGAACAGGGGGTGTAACGGTGAACGAGTAAGAGTACATGAAGTTCTACGGACTTAATATCCACCCGGTTGATGGAGTGTCATCATGGGGAAGTATTTGATCGAGTCTTGGCGAAGCAAGTGGAATCTAACTCTTGAGAGCTCCTGTATCCTTATTGAATATATGTTATTATTATTTATGAATTACATGAACTTTCTTGTTTTAATTCTCGTACAAATGCCATGGTTATGTGAACTATGTGTTTGCATGTTTTCTTGGCCTCATTGAGCGTCAACTCACCCCATTAGCTTTGTTTTCCTTAACAGGAGTTTGGAATGGAAAGAATTTTTTTGGAGGAGCCGGTTTGATTACTTTTGATTAGTATTTTGGCTTGTATTTAATTAGTCAACTTCTAGTGATTGTACTTTTGGGAAAAGTGATGTACTTTTAAGAACTTGTGTTGTAAGATTTGAATATTTATTTAAGGAAGCGACTTTTCTTCATTTCGACTATTATTATTTGGTTGTTATCTTTAAGTTTGAATTGAATTGTATCGAGTCCTGGTGAGAGTTGGGCAGACGTTCCGCGGATACCCTTGAATTCGCCCTTGGGAGAAGTAGGGGCGTTACATTATCGATTATACATATAACAAAATATGGATTCATATTCTTTAAAGCGAAAGTTTCGCACCCTAACTTACTCTCCTTTATACACTCACTTACAAACTTGCTCAAGAAGAACTCATAACCGCTTACTCCCACTAGTGCCTTTTACATTCCTCCGTCAAGGTAGTCATTCTAATTCTTTCAAAATTGGCATAGTAACGTAGAACTCGCATTCTTGTACCCAAAATCTCTGTATATAATCCAAAAGTTGTAGAGAAATAGGAATTAAAACCAGGTTCCTATGTGGTATCGTAGAAGGGTGGGAAATAGAAAAGGTAGTCAAGCAAGAATTAAAATGAGCTCAAAAGAAATACATATGTAACTATAATCAAATCGCAGCAAAATCAACGAAACACGGGGCAAGGGTACACAGGTATAGGAGAAATAAAATGGGCCTAAAATACTACCACCTTAAACATTCACGATGACTATGAAACTGGCCATCATTTATAAAAACCCTAGCCAGATATGTATAAGACTAGTCCATGACAGCAGCCATTGGTCCACTCTCCTTGATCAAGTCAATCTCAGGTCCAATACTAGAATCTTTCGTGCCTTGACTTTTTCCATCAAAATTTATCTCAAGTGCAATCGAAATATCGACTCTCATCCTAGTGCTCTCCACTTTTGGTACTCGGGTACAAGAATTCGAAATAAGATAATTCACAACTCGAGTTGTCCAGTCCCAAGAGTAAATCACCTATATTTGAGATTCCTACCAGACGTACATAACTATTTTTCTCAAGTACCATGATAAAGATTTTACGCTTATAAATTCATGATTCATAACTTACGCTCAAGAAAAGCACTTAGTTCTTTATACTTATTCACATAATTGAGACCATAACGCCACTTGGCTCAAACTCACCCCGCGTAGAGATCAGGCGAGATGGCTCTGATACCACCTGTGACGATCCTACTTCCCCCTAGGGTGTACCCAAGGGTTTGACGGACTATCTATCCAGTTCTCGCCAAGACTCACTCACGCCGTTATGAAATTTACAAAGTAACAATTTTAACAATAAGGGCAATATCAATTACAACCCTAGACATATACAATCGTGGATATCAAATGCCATACAATCTCTAAATACAATCAAAGAGTTAAACTTACAAAATAAAATCAAACAAACCCGCTAGGGAGCTAAGGAATGCTTACGCAAGCAACTAACAAAACTTAGACAAAGACTATGTCTTCTCCAATTTTCACTCTCACGTTCTTACCCCTGTAAAGAAAACAAATTTATGGAATGAATTAGAAACCCGGTGAGATTTCAAGTAAACAGGTAGGTAAATTAGTAAGCATAATACCATACACAGGATATCAAGGAACAAATCAAACCCAAATAGATCACGACTTAATGTATGGCAAAGCAGGTAACCAGATAGATCATGCAATAGTGTACAATAAGTAACACGTTTATGTCAAAAGATATAGTCTGCTCTCAGGAACAGGTACCAAGGCAGCTTGTCCAGGGTCCGTTGACTCTCCGTCAACCATGGAATTATAATGTCCATAGATCACTACTAAACGTCAATTTTCATCCAACAATCATCCCCCTACCAGGCCCGAACGCCAATCAAGTGCCCCGAGTTCGTCAATCTCCTCGACCAAACCCTTGCTGACTCGATTCAACCAACTAATTCTGGGTTGGGTTTATAGTCCTAAATATTCAAATATTCATGATCTGGGTTTAAAACCCCAAGTATTCAAGTTTACACGAGTGGACTCGTTGCTTGTCATCCAACACTCACACAGGTAATGATTGGAGATGTTAGCTATCATCTAATGCTCCGTATTCAAGCATGTCACGAGTTCAAGTCATGAATTCAAGTCACGAGTAAACAGGTTAGGAATTTCGTTCTTTACCCAAGGTTGACCAGTTTACCCGACAGCTTTAAGGCTGGTCTCAAGGAAGAGGTCCGACAAGGGCACAGTTAAGACGTTATCGACCTACATTCACGCATACACATGAGTAACCCAAGTTTTCATTTACCCAACATCTCGGATAAGGGTCCAAGGATATAGTTCAACCGCTATAAGAAGATATACAGCCGATCTACAATTATGCACATGTACATGCAAGTCTACACGCAAGATCAAGTATTTCAAGTCAAGATACAGGTCACTTGTAAATCAAATTGCTTGTACCTGCATGAACAAGATATCAAAAGTTTAGTTGAGTTAGGTCAAATATGATAAAATACATACTCGCCTAAAAAATGACAAATCAAGTGTCTAGCAATTTTAGTAACAAGTAGCATGGAACATGCAGTTGGAACACTCACCAGTTCAAAGTAGAGCACGTTAAACGCTCGTCTTCGAGTGGCTCTCATATTCATTGTCAAACCCTAGGAGCAACCAAGATAAAAGATATTTATGGTCCAACTATCCAAAATTTAGGTGAACAAAGTTCGCATTTTAGACTCAACTATGGGTCATAAACTTATCCAAGTTGGCCTCTCATAACACAAGGAATCAAAGGCAAATTCAAAAGTGCAATTCAAGGAAAATCCAAGTACATACTAGGGCAATGATTCAAGTATGATTTTGGTGCAAAAGGAAAGCATTTGGACCAAAAAACGTCAGCAGCCAAAGAGTTCCACATTTCATTTCATGGCTGAAAATTTTCAGCAGCAAGACAGTGAAGAAAAACAAGGTAGTTCACCTTTTTAAATTATGATGTTCGCTTCAATTCAATGTACCATTGTAGTTCAAGGTTCTAGCAAGTGATATGAACAAGATTGAGTCCAAAAGACCCCCAAATGAAGGACTTTAAGGCTAAACACAGCAGGGTACAAAGCTAATGCTCCATCGGATTGGTTATCAAGCTAGTATATAGTTCATCAGTCATTTTGTCCTTAGTTCAGCACTATTGATCGAATTCTCACCAAAGCTGACTTTCATACAACATAAGTACAGCATACACAAAGTATATAACATGATTATTCACTCAATTTCCATCAAAATACCCAGGTCAAGTTAGAAGATTCATCATTGGCTAAGCTGCAAATTTTCCAGTAGCCATGCGATTCCTCCAAACAAGAAATTCAGCCACATAAGTCAAGATTTTCACCATAAAAACTGACATGTATTCTAAGATTGAAGTGTTTTAAGATATGCGGAGTGAAGATATGTCAATTTATAGCCAAAGTTTTAGATGTAAAGTTGGAAATATCTCAACTTCTCTCCCACGAGTTCTAACAAAAATTCCAGCAAGCATCATTCCTTTGAAAAATCATAACTTGAGTTATAAATATCAAAAAATCATATAACTTGCCCCGTTAAAAACTAGACTCGAAGTACTAACAATCTTTAGAAAACATCTCAAAGAGATTCAGTTCTTAAATTGGTTCAAATTGAGCCGCAATCTGCTGCAACATACCAGTTTTTACTTGTATAGGGCAGAATTTTCAGTCAACTTTGCCGATTTTCTGGTGTATATATAAAATGAACCACAGCTCAAGTTTTATACTGTTAGAAAGCTTTCTAAGTCTAGTTTCAAACGCAACAAATGGAACTCAATTCCGACTTTTCTCTAAGACGTTATAGCCAATTTACCAAAGCTACACAGAGTTTCCTGCGAAATTTTCAGATTGCTAATAATGGTGAGAAAATGCTACTTTCACTAACAAAACCTCACTTCCCTGACTCAAATTCAATATACACTTGTAGTATAAAGTCTCATAGGGTGTTTTGAGTAAAATTGAACTCAAAATCATCATGAAATTTTGGAAATCAAGGCTAAACATCCAGCTCCTGTTTTCAGCCAGTAAGCACATGGTTTCTCAATTGTTTTTCCAATCATTCCTTCCACCAAATTTTCAAGTTTAACCAAACCTACCAAGCAAATGCATAAGGTGTTGTCACTTACATAACAAGAGATATCTAGCTAAAATCTCAACAAGAAAACCACCATACTTGCATATAATATCCAAACCCTAAGAACTCAAACATTAAGTTCATGAATTATCAACATGGAAAACTTTCAAGATTCATCATAAGATTCACTTATCTTAAATATCAGACAAAGAAAGAAAGAAAAACTAACATTTTGTTACCTCTTTTGCCTTCAAAACAAGATGGAAACCAACCAAATCTTCTACCCTTCCAAGCTTATGCCAAGGTTGATGGCCACTCCAAGATGTCTCCTTTCTTTTCCCCACAAAACTAAGCAAGATTGAAGCTAGATTGGATGAAATCTCCCTTCCTTTTTCTCTTCCCTAGCTCACGACCCTCTCTCATTTTTTTTTCTTGTTGTTGTTGTTTTTGTTTTGAAAGACAAGAAATGGAAAGAAAATGATAAGAAAGGTTTGATCAAAGAAGTCTTTAAAGAAGAAAACTTGGTCCCTTTTATGACACATGTCCAATTCTCTTAGTTTCTTGCTTCAAATTTCTCAATTTTCTCTTATTGATTTAAACTCTCTCTTTTTTCACTATATTCCTCACACATCTCACTAATTAATCACATTACTACAATGCACTATGAGACCTAACATGTACCTAATTAGAAAAGAAAGAATAAAACTCTTGACTCAATCGTTAAAGTATTTAAGAAATTAAGACAAGTGAATTAAACCAAATGAAAATATAAATTAACTTATTGAAAAATAAGGAAAAAATATGAATAATTTTCGAGTCCTCACATGGTGCACGTGTAATGAGCATCACTACTTGATGTTTCTCCCTCAAATGTAGATAGCTTATCAAGCACATGCATGAGTTTTTCCTTTTCTAATTTTTTGAATAAAATAAAAACTCTTCATTTAGGAAAGAGAAAGGAGATTACCCTTAAAAAATAACTTCTTTTTCTCATATTAACAGTCTTTTATCATTCATAGATTTATGCTTACTGTAGGCGCTCACCTTGGCCCCTGGTTTTCCAATACCGAAGTGATTCACTTCTCCATAATACTTAAGACTGAAGTGATTACCTCGACTTCTTAATCTTTACTCCGTAACTCATCTCCGCCTTCCTGAGGTAATCCCACCTTGGTTGTACCACCAAACCTGGTCACTCGATGTCTGACACTTACAAGCATTGCTAATAAATGCCGGGCAAGGTGACATGACCGTCATCGTCGGCCTGCCCAGACCAATCTCTGATACTGCCGCCTTAGGCTGACTTTCTACAGGTGACAGGGAGTAGGTTCCATTATTCCTTGTGACGACTTCACCTCCCCCTAGGACGTATCCAAGGGTTTGGCGGATCGCCTGCCTAACTCTCGCCAGTACTCACTCATTCACTTCAATCAACTCTCAAAATTTAACCGTTCAAGCCTTCAAAAATAACATTTAAGTTCTGTAATTCAACCAAAATTCAAACTTATTTACAACCCAAAAGCCAGATGTAAGATACAACATCTAATGTCAAAATACATTCTATCTACCAAAAGTACAAGTACAAGAGGGTTGTACACACTAGTTCACACTTAATTGCTCCGGACCTCCACTCCTGTAAGGAAAACAAAACTAAAAGAATGAACTAAAAATCCAGTGAGGTTCCAAAACAAACAGTCAAGTAGGTAAAGCACTGAGATATTAAATTTAACACTTTACACACTTTGCATAGTAATAAGCAGTCATTCAAGAAACAAACATTCAATCATTGGAAGGATACGTGCTCACTTGGAGTCATTCATTCAGTCATTTGGTCATTCAGTCGCCGACCATTTCTCCCTTATTCGTCCAACATGTGAAAACATTTGAAAATAAAACTCCAACAGTGATCATTTCATTCAGTCAGTCATTTCATTCATTGCATTTCATTCACTGGCTAATACTCTACCAAACTTCGTAGTCATACTCGAGTATACCAAAACAGTAGCTCAGGATCACCAACCTACTCGAATCCGCTTCTGGCTCAAATAGGCTAGCGACGAAGGGCAAGGGTCCAGTTCAGCCAAAGGCTTACATTCATGCACAAGTAATATTCAATCATTTGATCAATAAAAATTCACATTCACTTAGATCAAATACGATAAAGTACACACTCGCCCATTGAAAATCCATTTAACAATTATTAAAAAGCGTTTAACAGTCAAGCAAACATTCACAATAGTTCACATAGTCACTAGAAGAATAACATGCAAGGAGCACTCACCGATATCAGTAGATTAAACGTCAATTCTCAGGATGATAACCTTGATCACTACCAAACTCTGAGACAAGGTTCACAATCACAATAGATTTAAACTTTATAAATTCAACTAGCCAAAACATACACGTCTAGTATTCCAAGGTACTCCATATACTTCTCACTTTGAGCTCGAGACTTTAAGATAAAATTCAATACAAGTATTCTAAAAGTGAGAAAAGCAATTTAAGCATCTAAAATCACACCAAATTAAGGTTTAAGTCCTAGAAAAGTTTTTTCAAAATTTTTCAAGTCCCACTCAATTTATTTGACAAAATTCCTAACTTTGATGACATTTTTTGAAAAAGCATAACTTGAGTTCTGTAGGTCAAAATATCACAAAATTTACACTATAAGAAAATAGACTCGAAATAGTAATAGGTTTTAGAAGACATCTTCATGAAATTTAGTTCATATGTTAGTTATTTTGCAGTTCAAACTCACTGCTGTCTGATGTGCAAAAACAAAACAGTCATGGTTTTCAAGAAATTTTGCAGATTTGCTGGTATTTATAGGAGTTGAACCAAACTCTGAAATTTTATACCGTTGAAAGTTCTATGAGTCCAGTTTCAAACGCAACAAATGGAATTCAATTTTGACTTTTCTATACGAATTTATAGCCAATTTTTCAAAGCTGCGCAAGGCTTCCTACGAAAATTTTCCAGCAAGCAATTAGTTTGGAAAACTAGGTTTTTTCCCTTCTTAAACCACTTTATTTTGGCTCAAAATTAACACACATACAAAGAAATAGATTGTAACAAGTGTTTTGAGTAAAATCACATGCAAGAGGAAAATAAAATACCTTAAATTCACACCTTAACCCTTACTTGACCAACAAGGAGAAAATCCAACAATATGTCTCCATATCTCTTCAAGTTAATCATCCAATTCAAATTTGAGTTCATAGTAAATGAACCTCAATCAAGGACACATATTGTAGGGGACAAATGATGCATACACTAAGCCACAAAACTATCAATTTTGAACATATATATCAAGTTCCAAGTCACTTACACCAAAGCAGAAATTTTCATCTCAAAACTGGAAATTAGCCACTAAAGCAGGAAATTCGAATATAGAAGCTAGAAAACGTCATCTCGAAGCTAAAAAGTTCATCCAACCTCATATCAAAGATAAACCATTCATATCAAGGCTAACCAACACATTTCAAAGCTAAAAATTTTAATCTACAAAGAAAAACCATTAATTTTTCCATAAAATCCATCACAATCAAGTCATGTGTTGCTTAAATGGAAAAATAAGAAAGAAAAAAGAGGTTCTTAGTATAATACCTCAAAACCCCAAGATAAGTTGCAAAACAAGAGCTTCCTTCCTCAAGTGACTCCACCAGAAGCTTCCTTCCAAGCTTAGCTTAAGATTGATCGGTATGGATTAGGGTTGGTCTTTGGATTTCTCAAGAAATCAAGCAAGGAAATCAAGATGGAATTTTGGAAGTTTTTCTCTCTTTTTTCTCTCATGAATTTCGGCCAAAGCAAGGAGAAGAAAGTGAAGGCTTTTTAGTTGTGAAAATAAAAAATAAAGGCAAGACTTGTCTCGATCAAGACTTCATGGATGCGCGACACTTGTCAAGGCATGGTTTCATGTCTATCCCTTTGTCTCTCTTGTGTTTCTTATAACTAATCTATCTTGTGTTTCTCGAATACACTCTTAACACTTTTAATCACATACTCTCTCTAGTACCACACTTGTTCTCGTCCACCAAATATAACGTACACATCTCACTAGTCAGTCAAATTATCTTAATACTCTATAAAACTTAACATGCACTAAAATATAAAAAAAAAAGAATGATAAAAATCTTAACTTAACATTTAAAATCATTATCAAATTAAAGTTAGCAAATAAGCAAGTAAAGTAGAATTAAAAGGAAATATAAATTAATTTTTTCAAAAATAGGATGAAATTTAAAAATAATTTTCGGATCCTCACATTATTCCTGTAGGACTCGCCACTATAAATACTCTCCTCCCTTTTTGTAGAAAGGAGGAGAGACTTCAACTCAACTTTGTTTAGCTCTTGCTTATAATTCCAATTCAATTAGTCTTGTTTTAACTCTCGATTTCTTACATAACTGACTTCAGCATCGGAATTAGATCGGGGGACAAGATCCCGACCGTGTCTCTATCTTGATAGGTGAGTTTGTGCAGGTGGCTCGATTTGTTCGTCCAAAAATCCCCTCATCAATTGGCGCCATTTGCAGGAAATGTTAGGTCCATTAACATGAAACCTACGCGTTCTAGAAGGCGAGTGCCAAGGCTCAGACAGGAGGTAATCAAGATGAACAAGAACCTCACCAGAATCCCCAACCCAGAAATGAAGAGTTCTTCGCAAAGATGGCTGAATTTGTGGCGGAGAACCCTCGCATCTTTGAGGAGCTAGGAGATTCTTCACAAGAAAGATGAAGGAGAAGGTCGAATCCTCGAAACGTAGGCCAGTCACCTCTCCTAAAATCCCGTTCGAAGAGGAATTAGATGACAGGCATCCCATACGTAGTTACTCTAAGCGAGCTTCTATGAAGTCCAACTCTAAGATAGCCTGCATCTTGAAGGCATTAACCTGAGGTCTCCTAGGGAGATGCTCGAGTGAGGTGCCCCGATGTCTTGAAGGGTTTGTGACCAATTATATGCGGGTTCCACCCTTCATCGACGATATAAACAATGACTTGGTTCCCCGAATTTCAAGCTTCCCGTCCTACTACCTTATGATGGACGAGGGGATTTGGAAGATCATCTCTATGCTTTTATCTCGGCATTCCGGTTGTACTGTGTCCCCGATTAAATCATTTGCCTAGCTTTTCTCATTTTCCTACAAGGAACTACTTGAAAATGGTTTTGGACTCTTGAACCTAAGAGCATTTCTTCTTTAGGGGAACTGGTGGATAAGTTCATACATCGGTTTGTGTCATCACTCCCGATGATGAAAATCTCAACTTATTTAATGAACATACAGCAAGCCCCCGACGAATCCTTGCACTCTTATGTGCAGAGGTTCCGTGATGAAAACATTCAGATTCCTGAACCGAATGAGTAGGTAATCATTGCAGCCTTTACCAACGAATTGGCAGCCAGAGTTTTCAATATTGAAATACACAAGAAATATCCTCGGATGTTGAGGGAACTTTGGCAAAAAGTAGATAAGGGAATCCACAGTGAGGATATTAATCACATGAAGAGGGAGGCCTAGGTGTCTAGAACAAATTCGGACCCTAGAAGGAAAAAGGATTAGGGCTGAATTGAAGTTATACTAGTCAGTGGAAGGGGCCGGGGCTCTTGTTGAGATCGATGAAATCTTTTTGATCGGATCGCCAAAGGAAAACAACCGATCCCTGAATCTAAGCTAACCCCTCTTAACACCACTCGCTCGTACATCCTTGCTATTATGGAACAGCATCACCTCGGCAGAGTCCCATGCAAGATGGTGGAAAAAAGAGAAAAGAGAAATGCTAACGTCTTTTGTGCCTACCATGGAGATATTGGTCATGAGAACGAAAATTATAATGACCTTAAGAAGGAAATAGAAAACCTCATTAAACAAGGATGTTTGAAACAGTTCATCTAAGGTGACAAGGGACTCGACCGTCGGAAGGATCGCTGCGACAACTGCCAGGCTCAATGGCAGGACGACAGGCGAGACCATAGAAGTTATGGTGGAGCCCCGAGGGATCTTAGGGAGTTAGATCGGCCTCTCCAAAATGGATCCCTCAATTATGGGCCTAATATTATGGGAGTCATCAACACTATTGTGAATTGTCCAACAGGGGGAAATAGTCAGACTTCTTGGAAAAAGGATCCACCGACAAGCCAATTTTGATAAAATGGAACCGAGCTCCCAATTAACTCAAATTGTCTCTTACGGCTCGGACGATCCCATCCCAGCAGTATCAAATAACCATGAAACCTTGGTAATCAAAACTCGTGTTAATAATTTTATCATCAGAAAGATATATGTCGACCCTGGCAGTTTGATGGATGTCTTGTACTACCGAACCTTTGAAGATCTGTAGTTAACAGATGACCAACTGGCTTCAGTGCATACCCTATTGGTAGGTTTTGGCAAGACATGTAATTTATCCTGAAGGAATGGTTACTCTGACGATGAGAGTTAGGCATTACCCTCGCTGCCGAACTATTTCCAACAACTTTGCGATGGTTAAGGCCGACTCTCCTTACAACTTGTTGATTGGTCATCCTACTCTGAATGTCTTGCAAGTTGTATACTCAACATACCATTTAACCTTCAAGTTCCCAACCCCGACAACTATAGTCGAGGTCACCAGTAACGTACATGCAACACACAAGTGCTATCTGTCAACCTTGCAAGTAGCAACTTCCACCAGTTCCGTCCCGAGGCTGAGGGGTAGTCAACCAAATATTCTGTCTATTGATGTAGTTGAACCTCAAGAGACCAGGAAGCCTGAGAGGCTTAAGACAAGAGATGAGGTGAAAAAAATCATTTTAGATCCTATGCAACCAGAGCGGGTTGTTCGTGTTGGCACGAACTTATCCCTCCTACTCCGTGGTGACCTAATCGACCTCCTCAAGGAATATAAAGACATATTTTCCTAGGCGGCCGAGGAAATCATTGGTATAACTCATCACTTGATGACACATCAACTCAATATTGATCCTCGCGTCCACTTCGTGAAGCAAAAATGGAGGCACTTCGGCCCTAAAAAAAGTTGGGCTATCATAGGAGAGGTGGATAAACTCCATCTAATCCGGATGATAAAGGAGGTACAATACCCTATTTGGCTTTTGAATCCAGTTATGGTAAAAAAAAAGAGGGGGATGACGAATATGCATAGATTTTACCGATCTTAACAAAGCCTATCCGAAAGACTGCTATCCCTTACCAAGGATAAATGCTTTGGTCGACTCAACCGTGAGTCATAAGATTCTTTACTTTCTTGATGCCTTCAAGGGCTACCATCAGATAAGGATGAGCGAAGAAGTTCAAGCAAAAACGGCTTTCATCACGGATCAAGGAGTCAATTGTTACACCGCCATGCCTTTCGGATTGAAGACTGCTGGAGCTACGTATCAGCGCCTCGTCAACTGCATATTCCACGATCAGATCGGTCACAATGTAGAAACCTATGTTGACGACATCTTTATTAAGAGTAAGACTGTCAATGACTTTATTTCGGATATACGAGAGATTCTCGGGATTCTCTGAGAAACTAAAATGATACTTAACCCTACGAAATGTATATTCAGGGACATTTCGGGAAAATTCTTAGGATATTTAGTGTCTCACCGAGGCATCGAACCTAATCCAAATAAAATAAGAACTATCCAAGAAATGGTTCCTCCCGCAACGTCCACGAAGTTCAGAGACTAACAGGATGGTTAGCGGCTTTAAACCGATTTCTTTCCTAGGTTGCCTAAAAAGAGTTATCCTTCTTCAAGATTTTAAAGAAAGCAGAGAGATTTTTTTGGAACGAGAAATGCCAATAACCTTTTGACCAAATGAAGGACTACCTTCATTGACTCCTTACTCTTACCTCTCCCTGGTTAGGAGAAACCATATACATTTATCTCACCTCGGCAGAAGAAGCTACCATTACGGTGTTAGTTTAAGAGGACGAGGTCCAGCTGCCCGTTTACTATGTTAGCCGAGCCCTTCATGGGACCAAGACCCGATACCCTCAAATAGAGAAACTGGTATTGTGCTTAATGCATGTCGCTCGACAACTGAAATCATACTTCTTGGCCCACTCTATTTGCATTAGGACGAATCAGCCCATTCGACAGATCTTAACTTGACTTGAAGCCTCAGGTCAATCGACTAAGCGGACTATTGAGTTGGGAAAATATGATCTGACTTATGAATCCAGGACTGCAATCAAGGCGCAAGATTTAGCCGATTTTCTAGCCTAGTTTACCCCGCGGTGAACCAAGAAGCTAACTTTCAAGTCTTGACCCCCACAGAGTAGACCTTTTACGTAGATAGGTCCTCTAATAATGAAGGAAATGGTGCTTGATGGCTTCCTGTTGAATCAAATGGGAAAGAGTGCTCATACGCCTTACGTTTCGACTTCCCAACTTCTAACAACAAGGCCGAATATGAGACACAAATTGCAGGTTTACGACTAACCCGAGAGTTTATAGTTAGGCACATCCAAGTGAATATAATGAGTGTGTTTGGATTGCAAATTTATCTTAAATAATATTTCGCTTACATCATAATTACATTGTCCAATTCATCTTTTTATATTCTCAACTATTTTTTATCTCACATACATCAAATCACAAAAAGTGTTACAGTAATTATTTCAAATAATACTCTATCCAAACACACTCAGTGAGTCTCAACTAGTGATTCGTCAGGTCTTAAGGGAATACTATAGGCGCTCACCTTGGCCCCTAGTTTTCCAATGTCGAGGTGGTTTACTTCTCCATAATACTCAAAGATCGAGGTGATTATCTCGATTTCTTAATATTTACTCCATAACTCATCTCCGCCTTCCTGAGGTAATCCCACCTCAATCGTACCTCCAAACCAGGTCACTCAATGTCTGGCATTTACAAGTATAGCTGATAAATGTCAAGCAGAGTGACATGACCGTCGCCATCGACCTGTCCAGATCTATTTCTGACACCGCCGCCCTAGGCTAACTCTCTACAGGTGACACGAAATAGATTCTATTATTCCTCCTGTAAGTCTCCCCACTATAAATAGTCTCCTCCCTTTTTGTGGAAAGGAGGAAAGACTCTAACTCAATTTTGTTTAGCCCTTGCTTATAATTCCAATCCAATAAGCCTCGTTTTTACTCTCAATTTCTTACATAACTAATTTTAGGATTGAAGTTAGATCGGAGGACAAGATCCCTGTTGTGTCTTTATCTTAACATGTTAACTTGTGCAGTCGACTTGATTCGTTCATCCAGAAATTATCTCATCAATTGGCGCCGTCTGTGGTAAACGTTAGATCCATTGACATGAAACCTATGCATTCTAAAAGCCATCAAGCTCCCTGAATTGAATCTGATGTGAGTGCCAAGACTTAGATAGAAGGTAATGAAGATGAACAAGAACCAATTATTGATTTTGAGACCCGACCCCATAATCTTCTGAAAATTCTGCTCTTTGCCAAGTCCAGGAGACGAGTCTGTAGGAGCATTGTGGGGACGCCACCAAAAATCTCGCAAAAATTCTTCAACTAGGACGAAGACAAAGTTATTCTTTCATCTCTTAACGGAGGTCGAGGTGTCTACCACCATTTTTGGCACTTTTTTATTTCGGGGGCCAAAATAGAATCACCCCCTTTCGTTCCCGTTATTTTTGATGGTATAGAATCTCTAAAAGAGGTTGACACTAGGGGTCACCCTACTCTCAGTAGAGCACCTCGAACCCGACGAGGGTTTGAATAGCATTGTGGACAAGTTGGGTTATCCGAACCCCCCAAGTATCGGAGGTTGTTTCAGAAGAATCTCATCGTTGGCATTCTCAAGCCCGTCTCCAACTGATCCGCATATACAGCTATCCTCGATTTTGATGGTGTCGCAGTTGATTGATCTGTCTTGGTCCAATTTATGTTGTAGTCTTGGTGGAAGGGATACTTTCATAGCAAGGCCTCCGCCCCAACTTTTCTTTGACTGTACTTCTGAATCGGGGAAGTTCACCGAAATCTATCTAATCAAGCCTTGGTGGAGTTGCCGATTCAACCACCCTTTCATCTTGGGTATCTCTGATATGAAATCGTCGTTATACATGACCTCAAAGTCTACCGTCTCGGCGCCTTGGGATTGAGAGACCTCTTTACCAACCCGACTTATTGAGATCTCCTCTTCTGCACTAAACGTTTCTTCTGATGATACTTCTTCCAATGGGTCGGGCCTCTCTATTTCAAGGTTTGGCCTCACTGTCTCCTTTTGTGTCCGAACTACCCTAGCCATAACTCTATTCGAGAAGAATGAGATGACTTACTCTCTTTTTATGAAATCTGAAGTCGACTATGGCTGGTATGTGAAGGACATTTCGTATGATCACTTAGGCTACTCAACTGTAACTTTCACTCACAGTGAAAAGTGAAGAGTGAAAGTCCTCTATTTATAGGAATGAGAGAAGGCAAAGAGGCGGGCGTTCCAAATTTTAAAAGACGCGCCTCCCTCTCTCTTCATTAATAAGCATATGTTCAACTGACGCTCGCTCAGGATATTTTCTATCAATCATCCTCTCCTGACGTTTAGTGGCCTTTTGTTTAATCTCGTGACACGTGTCCTAGAACCATTCCACAATTCAATCTCGGGTAGAAAGTCATTTAAGTTTCCTTTCATCCCTGAGGCTGGGGGCCTTATTGTAGGCGCTTACATCAGCTCTCGATTTCCCAATGCTGAGATGGTTCATTTCTCCATAATACTCAAAGACCAAGTTGAGTACCGCGGCTTTTTTATCTTTACTCCGTAACTTATTTTCGCCTTCCCGAGGTAATCCCACCTCGACTGTACCCCTAAACTTGATCACTTGATGTTTGATACCTACAAGCATAGTTGATAAATGCCAGACAGGATGACATGACCGTCGCCGTTGACCTGTCCAGACATATCTCTGATACCGCCGCCCTAAGCTAACTCTCTACAGGTGACAAGGAGTAGGATCCATTATTCCTCCTATAGGTCTCCCCACTATAAATAGTCTCCTCCTTTTTTGTGGAAAGGAGAAGAGACTCCAACTCAACTTGTTTAACCCTTGCTTATAATTTCAATCCAATTAGTCTTGTTTTTACTCTCGATTTTTTACATAACTGACTTTAGCATCAGATCTAGATCGGAAGATAAGACCCCGGCCATATCTCTATGTTAACAGGTGAGCTTATGCAGCTGACTTGTTTCGTTCGTCCAGAAATCGTCTCGTTAAATACGAAGTTAAGGGGGAAGCCATGCAGAGGTGCATCTCCCAAGTTCAATAACTCTCCAATTTTTTTGAGTCATTTACAATCCGCCGGATATCTAGGTCCTATAACAAATAAGCAGATGCTCTCTCCTATTTGGTTTCCACCTCATTTTCCCAATTGAATAAAATGATTTTGGTAGAGGTTTTAATGACCCAAGAATATTGCGAGGAGGCGGTATATCCCATCCACTCAGAAGGGACGTGGATGGCCCCTACTGTCAGATTTTTTGACTGAGGCATTATTCTAGATGATCAAGCCGAAACAAGGAAAATACAACACAAATCGGTTTGTTATGCCCTGCACAATGGATCGTTACACAAGAGATCTTATCTCGAATTACGACTAAGGTGTATTACCCCAGAAGAGGGAGAGCATACACTCGAGGAGATTCATGACGGATTTTGCGGAGTCCATGTAGGGGCTCAGATATTGGCCAATAAGACCCTATTGCTTGGGTATCTCTGGCCAACCCTTTAAAGGGATTCTTAGGTCCTAGTATTGAGTTGCCCTTCTTGTCAATTCCATGCATCAGAGCACCACCAACCTACCAATGTCATGGTTCCTACCACACCTCCTTGTCCTTTCGAGCAGTGGGGAACTGATCTAATTGGCCTTTTCCCTTGAGTTCTGGATAACTATACTTATTTGATGATGGCAATTGATTATTTCATCAAATGGGTTGAGACCGAGCCCTTAAGCAGCATAATGACCGAACTATCCAGAAATTCTTTTGTAGCATATAGTTTGCTGCTTTGGAGTACGCTGCGTCATCATCTCGGACAATGAAAAGTTGTTTGCTGACAACCCTTTTAAAGGATGGTACGAGCACCTCAGTATTAAATAATATTTTACCTCTGTAGGGTACCTCCAGGCTAATAGTCAAGCTGAGAATTTCAACAGAACCCTTCTGCATGGTTTCAAGACTCGCCTACACCCAGCAGGAGCGTTTTGGGTAGACGAGTTGTTCGGTGTCTTATGGGCCTATCGCACCACTTCGAGGTCAGCAACTCAGAAAACACCATTTTTCTTAACCTATGGGTTTGAGACCGCTGTCCATGTAGAATTTTACACCTTAAATCCTCGAATGGCGGCTTATGTTGTCAAGGTGAATGATGAAGAACAACGGGCTGACCTAGATTTGTTTGAGGAAAAAAGAGATGTCTCGACAGCAAGAGTTACCTTGTATAAAAATATCCTCGCTAATTATTACAATGCTCAAGTCAAACATCTCTGCTTCCGACTAGGGGACTTGGTTAAACGTAAGAATTTGGCAAGTCAAATCGAACCCCAGGAAAAATTAACTCCTAGATGGGAGGAGCTTTACCGGGTTGTCAAGTCCAATCTTAATGCCTATTGTAAATTTGCCTACTAAGATGGTACTTTAGTGTCTCAGACATGGCATGTTGAAAACCTTAAGTTGTATCATCCATGATAATACAATCAATGAACTATTTGATTTACCACTTGTTCAGTTATTTCTAATATAATTACATATTGCTCTTAAAAATAAAGGGAAATATGGGGGGCTACAGCCGATCTGATTCAAAGGAAAAGAAATGATATTTTTATTATTGTAAATATTGAGTACAATAATATGAGTACAAGATTGGACTTAGGAGCACTTCTAAATATCCCCATCTCGATCGCACTACTGTCCCTAGCTATCTCGACTCCCAATGTAGTCTTACTATCATGCCTGACCTCTTCCTCCCGTCCGAACTTCTCGATCTCGAATTCGGATAACCATTGGTTGAACTCCTCTTAGGTCTCGGTCAGGTTTCTTCCATCTTGAATTCCTGTGACCACACGATCATACAGTTCCTTGGCGTCTTCATTATAATTGTTCTTGGATTTAAGGGAATCCAAGTCTTCCTGGGACAGGAGCGAGCCGACCTCATTTATGGTCGAAGTGTATCTGAACGTGAAACTCGGTAACGTGAGCTTATCAAGATCCTTGTTGAAGCCTTTAGACTTCAAAAAAGATTCCACCGTAGTGGCAGCCTTCTCAATGGCCTTCTTACATGACTCCTCTTGCTGCTCTATTTTTTGTTCTTCTTCGAGGGCCGTCCTTAGTGAATTGACCTCGATAATGGCCTGATCGCATTCCTCATGAATGCGAGCCCCCTCATGGTCGGCTATGGCCAATTTCTTCTCCAATAGAGATATTTTGTCCTGGAGTTCGGTTGTAGACTGATGGGATTTTAGTAGATAGCAATATTACCAAGAGATCCCGATGGTAATGGCCAAGTGATCCATCAGCTCGGGAGTGATCAGTTTTTTGGTATACTCCACATCCCTCGACAATGTTGAGTGGACCAACATCTCCTTGGCTAGTTGCGGGTCCTGATACCAATGGTTTACACTGATGTCCCATTTTGGGCAATAGTACTCATCGGGTGTCTTTTATCATCCCCAGTTAGGTGTGGCGCCACGGAGTATCAATTTCACAACGATGACCCTACGACGACTGGGGGATAGGATTGTAGAGATATGTCTTGACCATGTCCTACTGAGGCCAAAGCAACACCTCGGTTGGGCAATCCCTCTAGAATCGTAGGGATCATTGAGTTCCCCTCATTGACTATGATTATGAGAGAGGAGGAGCCCATTCCCGAACGTCCAATTGTGGGGAAGGAGAACAGTTGAGCTGCTTTTCTTCTTTACCGCTCCTGATGTCTCGGCTAGAGCCTTTCGCTTAAATTGTCTCTTCGCTACCGTTTCGGCTTCGGAAGTGATGAGGTTGGATACTTTCATCATTGCAAGAAGAAGATACATTATTATTCAAACAAGTAAAAAAGCCACGAAATAAGGAATAGAAATTACGATTTTTTCGAAATTTAGAAGAGTAATAAGGGAGTTCGTTGGGGTTGAGAAGAGCTTGGCTGATCCCCCTATTTTCTAGGACCGCCTCGGGGAAGAATTAGCTATTGATTCTGAGGTCCGACCCCAAAATCCTCTAGAAATTCTACTCTTTGCCAAGTCTGAGAGACGGGTCAACAAGGGCATTGTAGGGATGCCACCAAAAACCTAGGGGAAAGTCTTCAGTTGAGACGAAGACAAAGTGATTCTTCCATCTCTTAACGGAGGTCGGGGCGTCTACCACTAATTTTGCCACTTTCTTATTTCGAGTTCCGAAATAGAACCCCACCCCCTTTTGTTCCGTTTTTTTATGGTATAAAATCTCTAGAAGAGGTTAACATTGAGGGTCACCGCTTGCTCTCGATAGAGCATCTCGAATCCGACGAGGGTCCGGATGGCGTTGCGGACGAGTTGGGTTATCCGGACCCCTCAGTATCGAAGGTTGTCTCAGAAGAATCTCGTCGTTGGCATTCTCAACCCTGCCTCCAACTGATTCGCATATACGGCTACCCTTAACTTCGGTGATGTTGCAGTTGATTGATCTGCCTTGGCCCAATTTATGCTGTAGCCTTGGCGGAAGGGATATTTTCATAGTAAGGCCTCCGCCCTAGCTTCCCCGACTGTGCTTCTGAATCGGGAAAGTTCACCGAAATCTATCTGATCAAGTCTCGATGGAGTTGCCAATTCAACCACCCCTTCATCCTGGGGTACCTTTGATTTGAAATCGCCATTATACAGGACCTCAGAGTCTACCGTCTCAGCCCCTTGGGATTCAGAGACCTCTTCACCAACCCAACTTATCGAGGTCTCCTCTTCTGCACTAAACGTCTCTTCTGATGATGCTTCTTTCAATGGGTCGGACCTCTCTATTTCAAGGTTTGGCCTCACTGTCTCCTTGTGTGTCCGAGCTATCTTAGCCATAACTCTATTCAAGAAGAATGAGATGACTTGCTCTCTTTTTATGTAATTTGAAGTCGACTACGGTTGGTATGTGAAGGACAATTCGTATGATCACTTAGGCCACGCCGCTGTAATTTTCACTCACAGTGAAAAGTGAAGAGTGAAAGTTCTCTATTTATAAGAAGGAGGGAAGGCAAAAAGGCAGGTGTTTCGAATTTTAAAAGATGCATCTCCCTCTCTCCTCATTAATAAGCACCTGTTCAACTGACGCCTGCTCAGCACATTTCCCATCAATCATTCTCTCCTGACGTTTGGTCGCCTTTTGTTTAATCTCGCGACATGTGTTCTAGAATCATCCGACAACTCAACCTCGGGTAGAAAGTCATTTAAGCTTCCTTCTTTCCCCGAGGTTGGGGGCCTTATTGTAGGTGCTCATCTCGAATCTCAATTTTCCAATGCCGAGGTGGTTCACTTCTCCATAATATGCAAAGACCGAGGTGATTACCTCGGCTTCTTGATCTTTACTCCGTAACTCATCTCTGCTTTCCCGAGGTAATCCCATCTCGGCTGTACCCCCAAACCTGGTCACTCGATGTCTAACACCTACAAGTATAGCTGATAAATGCCAGGCAAGGTGACATTATTGTCACTGTCGACCTGCCCAAACCTATCTTTGATACCACCACCCTAGGCTGACTCTCTATAGGTGACAGGGAGTAGGTTTCATTATTCCTCCTGTAAGTTTCCCCACTATAAATACTCTTCTCCTTTTTTGTGAAAAGGAGGAGAGACTCCAACTCAACTTTGTTTAACCCTTGCTTATAATTCCAATCCAATTAGTCTTGTTTTTACTCTCAATTTCTTACATAACTAACTTTAGCATTGAAACTAGATTGAGAAACAAGACCCCAGCCGTGTTTCTATCTTGACTAGTGAGGTTGTGCAGCTGACTCAGTTCGTTCGTCCAGGAATCACCTTGTCACTTACAAAAATTTTGAGCAATAAATTAAGAACTTCTTACTACATTTTTCTCATGTTTTTGGTCTTTTATCTTTTAGAGAAATATGCTTACAAATTTTAGAGCAATAACTTTAACTATGAGGATTTTTTAAAACGCTATTTTTGCATAAAGACAATTCATATTCTAAATAGTGCTAATTTATATCCTTCTTCTTTTCTCGTATTAACAGTCTTTTCTAATGGATACACTACAACAAAAATGACCTTTAACGGCATTTAAAAGTGTTAGTATAGATAATCTAACCTAGCTGACTCAGTTCGTTCGTCCAGGAATCACCTTGTCACTTACAAAAATTTTGAGCAATAAATTAAGAACTTCTTACTACATTTTTCTCATGTTTTTGGTCTTTTATCTTTTAGAGAAATATGCTTACAAATTTTAGAGCAATAACTTTAACTATGAGGATTTTTTAAAACGCTATTTTTGCATAAAGACAATTCATATTCTAAATAATGCTAATTTATATCCTTCTTCTTTTCTCATATTAACAGTCTTTTCTAATGGATACACTACAACAAAAATGACCTTTAACGGCATTTAAAAGTGTTAGTATAGATAATCTAACCTGACACTATACCTTTCCTCACACCTCGGACGAGTGTCGTCCCTTCCAATATGGGGATAGGCTCGTAACATTCAAAAGTGTCAGGAAAACTATGCTGTAATAGCATTCTATATGCTAACAAAAATCTCTTTTCTTGATAATCGAAAGTGTCATTACATATTGCTTTAGAAGCTGATCTATGCTGACACTTTTAACTGCCAGGAGTTTTTTTTTTAATTTTTTTTATATAGAAGCAACCTACAGGTAATGCTCCATGATATACATTCTATCAATCAGAAATCCAAAGGACTTGTAAAATTATTCCAAAGAACAGAATGCATATAATAATCTAAAAGCAAAAGTCAATGCTCAAATATAATTTGTTGAACTAAAAGTTAGTAACAACTAATGTGGCAAATCCCTAACAAGTACAAACTTGAAAGATTCTCATGTGCACAAACTTGAAAGTATCTAGCCTACCTATATATGCTCCAACTACCACGACTGCAGCCAATCCAGTCATAAGTAGACAAATTTGAAATAAGAGAACATATTATCAGCCCATCGTTGCATTCTCATATAGACGTATGCTCACCTATATATTTGCTATCATGCATAAGGCATAACAGCAATAGGCATCATAGTAAGACTTACATTTAGCTTTAAAAACATATACACCAGTTACAATAATTGGAGAAAATTTGAAATTGCACTTTGTCCATCACAATGTACTTTCTTAACCACATAATTGAGCTAATCCTCATTTGATTAAAACATAGAATTGAGTGGTTGCTCTATTAACATGGGCATTTAACTCTAAACATGCAAAAATAACACAAGAAGAACCATGTCCCATCCTCATATTATGCCTTTAAATACCACCCTTAATGTGGAATTTAGTCACAAATCACCATATTCTAGCACAAGATTCTGACTCTTAAAAGTTTTATTATCAGCAATATAAAGCTCAATGTTCAGAAGCACATTTATCACATCAAAAGTTTGACACACATATAAAATGCATGTAAGAAACCAAAGTGGAGGAAATCATTAAATTACCATCCGCACCATGTATCAGATTATATAGCTTATTCTGTTGATATGAGAATTAATAGATATAGAACTTTCAAGGGTAATATCAAAAGAATATCCACCTCATATTGTCGATACAATTTCCAAATTAATACCCTATCCAAATTACTAAAGCTTACATATCAAATTGCAATTTCTTGTCCAAACTTACTTGAATTGTTTTACCTATAGTTGGCGAAAGAAGATTTTAGAGCACAAGAGAAAAAGAAATAGAAATAGAACATCCTTTACCTCCACAAAGTTAGTCCCATTAGCTGCAAAAAATGGAAGACCTGCTTCACCAGCTATAGCTTTTGCAAGAAGAGTTTTCCCAGTTCCAAGGGGGCCATGGACAGTAGCGTCATGAAGCCTAGTATTAAGCAAACTACAGCAGTCCTGGAGAATATTGCTGCACTCCAAAAGCACCAATATTACAACATGAAATTATTATTATTCAGAATACTGCAACAATAACACCCAGACAACAATTTATGATGATATTTACTAAGAAATCATAACATTTTATGCACCTCACCAAAGGTTTGCATTCTATGTGACATTTTATCGAATAAGTTATGGACAACAAATCCATAACAAAATAGTCACATTCCACAAGTAGACAATCGAGAGGAATAAAGCTAATGCACAAAAGGACGGTGGACTACTTGGACCAGTTAGTTACACTTATGCTTTTAGTGTTCGATGAATTGCCTCAAAAAAAATTTCTTTCTAGTACCAGATTTTTTGTCTCATGAAAAGCACTCTGGTAAAGATTGTCTGCTGAATCAAGCACTAATGCACAAAACTCCTATAGTCCACAGTATACACACCATACATCATTCGCTAAAAGCAATTAAGCAAACACAAAAGAATTGAAACCAAATCTAGTTTGCATTTCACAGCAAATGAATCTTCCCGCCGGGAGAGAAATCAACTTGGCAGCCTCACTTTCACCCTCAGCCCTGATGATAGCGGCCCTCCGCTCCTACTCAGCCTTCAATATCCACAAACTTGGAGCAAGAGTTTTGAAGATGTTAGGGAGGCGGGAGACCTCGGGTCGGGAGAGGACCCGGAGAGTGAGGTTGACTATCTGGAGATCCTTGGTGCCGGAGATGGAGGAGAAAGTGTGGGGACGTGTACGGATGTCAAAGATGAAGGGCTTATGGAGCCAAGGGATGAGGAAGTGAGTACCCTCTCCAATGGTGTCATCGATGACATCGCGGAACCGGTCGAAGAGGACAGCCTGCTACCCTCCATCGACAATGTTGAGGGAGGAGTTGAGGACGGTGGCGCCGATACCCAAACCAAAGACGGCACGGGCTATGTTGGTCAGGAACGAAACTGCTGCCTGGCTGCTACCCATTTTTCCCAGCAACTACGTCGGAATTTGACAACAGAGAGACAGAGAGAGGGAGAGGGGGCTAGAAATGGTGGAGCCGAAAAATGAAAATTTTGAGTAAGTGTTTTGAGTAAGTGTTTTGGCTGGCAGAATGAAAATTTTGAGTATTTTACAGAAAATGAATCTTCCGCCAAAATCAAACGATGCCGTTTTGTGTCTTTCTTTTTTTTTTGGTACATCTCACATTTTCTCAAGCATCATGTTAGGTAGTCTAAAGGCACATTATTATTTTTATATCTAATAAAATAAAAAAATTAGAATATATATTATTGAGTTGATAATAAGTGTCATGATAGGAGTGCTATAATGACACGAACCAGCAAGTGTCCTTATAAGCATGTCAGGAAAGGCCATTTTTATTGTAGTGATAAAATAATCCAAATCTTCTCCACATAGATGTCCTTGAATAGGAATTTAAATTCTAAACCTGTAATTCAAAGTAAGATAGAGTACAAGAAAATTTTTCTGGAAAGAAAAGTAGTCACAATGTATAATATAAATACCCATTGGAAAATTAAGTATTCAACAAGATAAATTATTTAATATAAGGAATATAGAGATTAATTTATTAATTTTTAAGTAACAATGATTTACTCTCATAATAATGTACAAAATTAACCTAATAATATAACAGTGCCCCAAGTAATGATTTATTTGCATGTTTTCTTTAATCTCTAAGATAAGGATGATTCCTGAGTTCTATTCTATTATCTTTTGTCTAATTATCAAACTTTTGGTCTGTACTCATAGAACATAAAGAACAACGTATCAATGAAAGAAGAAAATATATGCATATTCACATGCATATACGAATACAAATATATGTATCATATACTTATATGTATGTGTGTGTATATATATTTATGTATACATTTAAATACACACACATCTTAATACTACTTTGAGGGAATGTGTATTGCATGGAAGAGTTTTTAGCTTTGTAGTTGTGCAAGTCAAATAGTTTGTGCTCTAGTTTCAACTTAAGATATTGGTTTGGCGAAAAAGGTTGATTAATAAAAGTCAAGTTAATGATTGCAAAGATCTTGGGATGCAAAAAATAATTCATGTTCTTTATATTAGGAACGCACATAATAATCTTAAAAGCTTAGTTTTTAGTTGTAATATATCTTAAGAAGTGGCCATCAAACCTTAAAACTTAATTAAATTCTACCATGTGCACAAACACTTTCTTCACAAAAGTTTAGGTTTTCTAAGGATCAGAATGCTCTTAAAAAACACTAAAAAAACTTATTAACATATGCACATCATCATCCTCTATCGTGGTTTGGCCATTTCCCTACTCACACTCCATCTTTCCCGCTTCTTGCTTCTCTACCTTTCTTAAATATCCATGCACCTTATATATAGATATAGATATATATATATATATATATAAAGAATACTCATGTGATAAGACCCTTTCTAATTGTCCTCCCATTTATTTGAATCATTTGTTTTATTAAATATTGTTTTAACAAAAAATTTTAAGATAATCTATTCTTGCTTAAAGAAGAAAAAAATATGGAATTCTTGAAGAAGAAAAAATGTCAAGTTTGGACCTTGGTTGGAAAGGACTTGCTTTTACATTATTTCTTTTTTATTTTATTTTTTTGGATCAAATGGTTCTACCATATCTACTGGGATTAGGTTTATAAGTAGGACATTTGTCCCACAATGTTGAAGGAGAGAAAAAAAGAATGTGTTTAACATAGATAAGGATCAAAATGGACTGCTTTAAATTTCTAGGTCAAGGTTGGTTTCCAATTTAAAACACTCGGTCTCGTTATTAGGCTTTTCAAGATTTCTCTTAACGATCGACATGAAAGTGTGATCAGGATTTAGTTAACTATTAAAGTCAAGTGAGTTGGTGGCAATTTTTTATTCAAATATAGAACGGGCATACATATTTTACATTTGACGAAAGAAGAGTGAAAGGCATCCTTGTTCAACAAGGTTTGCCAAAGAGTGTTTCAGAGAAAGTATGGGAAGCCAACAAATATGAATGGTACTTCCCAATGAATATAATGCAAGCAGTTAAATAACGGAGATAATGGAGATATAGCTGCTGATTATTACTACTGTTACTTGGTATCAACTAAATTCTCTTTACTATTATTATTTTCACCTGTCCATGATACTTGAGATATTTGATGACCTTAATTTGTGGTGACAACGAACAAAAGTAACAGAAGGAGATAAGGTTTATGTTATAGCTTTCTATATTTAATCATGACAGGAAAATATTGAGAAAATGTATTCTCTTGGTGTGGATGCTTATTGGTTCTCCATTTCATGGGCAAGAATTTTCTTAAGTATGATGAATTTCTTATCCTTCCAAGTTTCAAATACCCATTTCTATTATTAAAATATTTCTAATTATGTGAAGGTGGACCCTATTAACCATAACCTTGTTTGAGACCTTGATAAAAAAGACCCTGGCAAGGACCCTAAGAAGACCTTTATAGAGAAGTTAAGCAAAAGAATCTTGAAGACGTAGACAATGTTGATGCATAAATTGATATTGGTAGGAGTATTAATATTACCTATAAGATGTAATGTCAAATATTTTTAGATGCCAATTACAAAGTAATATGTCATGAAGTATTGTTACTAATATAATTTATCTATGAGTAATACTTTTGATTTTCCTATCATTTGTATGTTTTACTACAAATGATCAAAACTTTTGATCTAAGTGGCAAGTACCTATAACCAAAACAACAAACAATTTAAAATAGATTATTGCAATAAAATTCAAGATATGGTGTATGGCACCAAACGTATTGTGAGCCAAATGGTTTTGAAGAACCTTGGATGCATGTAGAAAGGACAATTTATATCCAACGCAAGTCACCAGTGAGTAAATGTTTCTTACTTAAAAGTGGATAAGTTTTGATGCACATGTATGAATTTTATTTTTTGTTTTAGTTCCTTTTGAAGAAGGATTTAAACTCTTAATTTGGTCAAGACAATGGAAATTGTTCCAAGAAAGAACCTCATTTTCTTATTTTTATATATATTTTTGTCATTTAGAGAAATATTTTTGTCAAATTTGAGTGATAACCTTAATTGAATATTTTTTCATAAGATAATCATGGAAAGAGACAAATTTGAAAACTAATTAAGTGTTTCAACAATATATGTACCAAAAGCACAATGCTAAATTTCTGAATGATCAAATACTCATTATTTTTCTCAATATATTTTGAATTTCTGGCAGAAGTATTGATTGATCTAGTTAAAGTTACGTTGATGGTAAGGATTTATTAAAATATAACATTTGAATTTCTAGTAGGAGTATTGATAGATCTATGATCACAATATAGAGGAAAAATATTATCCATAAAAATCTGATAATCCAAGCAATCGTTTGCATATTTTCTCCAAATACTTTTTTGAATACAAACCAATAATCAAGAGTAACATAGAGAGGAAGAACAACTTAACGGAACAAAAGTAATATGTTGTGGGGTTTGCTATTAATATTTGATAAATCATGATTATGAATTAATGAATAAAGACACATACAAAGATTTATTTTATACTTTTGTGTAACATTGATTTACTAGAATAACAAGATACAAATTAGTCAAAGTTGATGAAATTTTTGGAACCTAATAATAAAGAACTCACTCGACTGGTTATTCCTTTTCCTTGTTTTCTTCATTATTTAAAGCGAGTATATTTTTTGTTGTCTTTTTATGTCTAATTATCATTCCATATATATATTTTTTGTATTTTCAAGTGTGCACCAAATGGTGGTCTATATTGTAAAACAATCAGGTTGAAATAATTCATACAAAACAAATAGATATGTATTCTTATCTAATCTTTTATGGGTTTTTTTCTAACGAGTGTCAAATGTGCACTCGTTAACATACCTAAATTTTACTCAATTTATCATGTATATACATACATTAAAAATTACTAATCTTCTTTGTATTTATATATTTTCTTTAATTAATCTTATCTTTCCAAAAATCTAACACTTGAAGTACATCTTAATGAGTGTAAAAATGGCTACCTGATAGACAGACCCATTTTTAATTTAATTAATTTAAGATGGTATGAGATAGTATATATATATACATACATACTGATATAATGAGTTTGAACAACTGATATAGAAATACTGATTTTTTTCATATGTATGTGAGAAGATTGAAATAATTTAATAAAAGCTACTTTTATACTGACATGGGTTCAAGGAGAAATACATATGGGTTATCTCGACAATTAAGATGTTTACCATGCATACTTGCCTGAGAGAAAAATGTGCTGCATGTATAGTGTGTTTGCAAATGTGTATAATTGTATCTATACATTTTACAACAATAATAAGACCATAAGAGAAAATTCCTACTTTTCTAGCAAGTAGGATTTTGACAATGGATTATCTTGTCAAATTGAAATTCAAAATGGTTGAAAGATTAATGGTTCTAAGGATGTTGTAATTGACTTCAAGCTTTTTTTTTTTTTTTTTGGCAATTGACTTGAAGTTCAAATGTCAAGATCTAAAAACCTAAAGTTATATTCAAAAAAGAATGTCAATCAGTCATCTAAGAAAATGTTAGGTTTAGTTTAAAGTGATTTGCCAAGTTGTTAGAAAATTATAACTAATGCGCATGTACACTCAAAAAAGGATGGGCACAAGTACAAGCATATGAATCACATGGTACAAATTTAATAAATATTGAAAAGTAATTCACTTATTATGGCACAAGCTTGAATGTACGTAACTATGTGATAACAAAATAACTTTAAATGCTATTTAGGCAACTCTACTGCATCATTAAAAAAGTACCAAGTATATACTAAAAACAACACTATATCAATATTTTTTTAAAAGAGTCCATCTAAAGATTTTGAGATTGATCATGTCTCTTTAACATGCTCTTCTCTAATGGATAAGGTTAGTAATATGCTTAAATTCTACTTGGTTGGCATACACTTGGAAAAATTATTTGTTATTTAATCTATATTAGAATACTTTGTCCTAATAGTTTTTGTTTGTGAACAATTTTTTGTCAAAATATACATGTTGGTCATGATGATTGTGAACATTTATTATATTAAATAATATGGTAATATTTTGTTGGAAAAGACTTTGGAAACAAGATCTCGCTAGTTTGCTACATATCTTATAAAAGAATTTTGGAATAGAAGAATATTGAACCTTATTGACAAGAAAGGAACAAATTGGATAATAGTTATTAGGATTTTATTATCACCCTAGACAAAAATGCAACTATTTATTAGTATGTTTAGATTTACTGGTTGCATCATGGGAATTCTTTTTTAAATTAATTTGCCATTCATGTCTCTAAAGAAAAGGACAAACTACTTAAGAAGTTTGAAACCTTAGCATTAAAGTAAAACTTTTCAAAAATAGAATTTTTGAGTTGGAGAAAAAAAATCATAGTTGTGGAACAATATAACAAAACTGTGCACAAGGAGTATACTTTTCTTCTTTGTAGGATGAAAGATACCATATAATGAGGGTTGTACAAAGAAATAGGCTTATGATATTTGTCGACATCTCATGAATATATATGATTCATCATCTATTTTGGATCATTAGTGACTGTGAATATTTGTTGAAAATGTTAGAAAGACCCAAATAATTAAGGACCCTACTAAGAACTGCTAGAATGAAGTTAAAGATAATAATCTTGAAAATATAGACAAAGTTGATTCCTCAGGCAAAATTAGTTTGCATGGTGAAGTTATGATTGATCTGTTATTCTTAGGAACTAGTAATTTTGGCCTATTAGGACATAATGTTAGGCACTAGTGGATACCTTTTACTATTTATGCTACAGAAACATTTAGTAAAGTACTATTATTACTATAGTTTATGTATGAGCAGTACTACTTTGGATTCCATGTCATTTGATTGTTTTGTTAATGGTTAAAAACAAAAAAACCCCTGTAATATACCTAATACACAGAAAAATCTCTCGTAGTTTCAAAATATATAAAATGACACCTTATATTTTAAACTAAATTGTAAACTAACAGAATTCGTTAAATTTAACGAAAATGACGGTCTCGACTGTTAAACTTACCGGATTCCGTTAAGTTTACCGGAATTCTGTTAGTTTAACGAATTCTGTTAGTTTACAATTTAGTTCAAAACATGAGGTGTTGTTTTGTATGTTTTGAAACCACGGGAGACTTTTCTATGTATTAGATATACCACAGGGGTTTTTTTTTGTTTTTAATCCTTTTGTTAATTTACCAAAATTTTTACATTCACATTAATTGGTAAGTACATGAAGTTTAAACATAATTAACGAAACAAAATAGTTGCAACAAAAATCAAGATGTAGTGTATAACACTAAAATCTATTGCGAGCTAATTATTACAAAATTTCTTAGATAAACGTCCAAATACATAGCCAATGCACATCAATAATAGATCTTTTCTCTTGCAAAAGTAGGAAGCTTTTGATGTTTATGCATAAGTATTCTTTTTTCTTTCTTTCCTTTTTAAAGTAAAATTAATTAAGCTCTTATTATAAGCAAGACAAAGGAAATCCCGTCCAAGAAAGAAACTTTTTCTTTTCCTCATTGTTATGGCCTTTTATCATTTAGAGCAATACTCCCATAAAATTTGAGCAAGAACTTTGACTATATTTATTGCATTCAAAAACTAGTCAGTCAAGGAGACAAAAATTAAAACTTGTTCCAGTATTTCTGCAATACATATACATATACTCTGAGCGCTTTTAAAGGATCAAATTTTCTTGTCCTTAATGCGAATTATATCCTTGTAAGAATATTTGTGCATCTCTGGAAAGTTATATTAATTGTAAGAATTTATTAAACTATAATATTTTCGTAAAAGTAAATCTCCATCTATGTTAGAGCCCTAGTTTTTTTTTTTTTTTTGGTCATCACTGTGGGTATCCGGGTTTACACCCGACTAATCCCACAGCGCTCCAGCAGAGCGGGCCCGACCGATTCTGAAGAAGATAACAACTGGGTTGCTGTCCGGGATTGAACCCAGGTGGAACTCACCTAAGGAGGCTACTTCCACCAGCAGACCAATCCAGTGCGGGTTGTTAGAGCCCTAGTGAAAAGAAGTTTTTGTAAAGAATCTGTTAATCCCTGATGGTGTCTGCATATCTTCTCCAAAATTCTTCTTGAACACAAAGATGGAGGGTAAATTAGTATATTTATTAATAGAATTGGTATTTTCACTTTATTTTTTCAAATGTCTTGGGTTCCAAGGCCTTGTTTGGCAGCCAAGTTTTTTGTTAAATTTGTTTGTTACAAGTTTTTTAAAAACTTTAGTTACAGTAACCTCAAAAAACTTCTCAAAGTTTTTAAACTATACATTTCAAAATATTAAAAAAAAAACACACTTTAAAAATTTTTTTAAAAACTTCTATAATAAGATATAGTAAAATTTTAGACAAACATTTAAAAAACTCTCTTATCAAACGAGGCCTAGAGGTTACAAGAAGTTTCCTCGCACCTATTCATTACCACCTAGCTCAAGGTGCGTTTGAAGTTTGATAAAATTGAAATCTGAAAATTGAATTTTGAAATCTGAATTCATTAAATTATTGAATTGTTAAATATTAAATCTAATACATCTTAATGAATATCGTATTCAATAATAAATAAATAATTTATCATTTAATTTTAGTAATGAGTTTTATCTAAAAAATTTAATATCAATTAATTAATTTAAATATTTAATTTTTTATTATCAAATAATTTGAATATATTAAGATCAATTTCATTAAATTTAAATATTGAATTGAATTATAAAATAGCCCGACACACTCGTGCACCGGCACTGACACTCCACCGACCCGAAAAGGTAATTTCCATCATCTGATCTCATCATCTAAAAAAGAAAGAACAAGAGAAAACTGAAAAGAGGAACCGGAGACTAGAAACTCCGAGGTTGGGGGACTGTTCTTTCATTACCAAAATTCATCGTCTCCGAACAACTTTCAATCTCTAGCTTCATTTCTAGAAGTCTATATCTTATCAAAAATTAAAGGGAAAACCAGGAGTAAAAAAAAAAAAAAAAACCGAAAAGGAACGAGAAAAGGGGGCCTGGCAAGGAACAAAGGAGCAGCCGGAAGTGCCGCCACTCGCGGGAATCAGCCACCACCACCGTGAGTCTTCATCGGAAATCACTATAAAAATTCCTCAACCCTTTTGTTGCTGTTACTCTGTTATTTTCTGATAATGAAATGTTACGTGTCTTCTTGCCTTTAAATTTCTATGTGGTATTTGTTGAAATTTTAATGCTCTGTGATTGTGTTTGACTTAGTTTAGCTTTCTGCAAAATTTTCTCTGACTACTTCTGAATTTCTTGCAAAATCTGTCTACAATCTGTTTGATAAAAGGCCCAAATGAAAATTTGATTCAAAATAGGTGAATCTCTTGTAGTCTATGCTCGTGAGGGGAGGAATTCCGGCCAGTCTAAAGCTGGCCGGAGCCCGTGAGTTCGAGGGTGAAAGAGGTCAAGAGATTTTGGGGTTGATTATTCTGTTTTATTTTATTTCATTTTTATTTTACTTTTGCTGTTTTTTCTGCATTTTGTGAGGGTTTCGCATGTGTGGGAGAGAGAGGGCGAGGCTCCGGCAAGTCTAATGCTCGCCGGAGATGATGATTTCTAGTTTATGGTTAAATTTCCATTGAAGAAGCAAGAATGCAGCATCCTCTGACCGTTTGGAGAAGATGATTATTTCTTCAGAATTGCATCATTAGTCCCTTGGCTTTCCCTTTTGTTGTAATTAATTCCCCAAATTCTAGTACTTTCTAATTTGACCCCATAGTTTACTTTTTATGTTTTCAATTAAGTCCTTAGTAGTTGTTTAGTTAGCTTTTATATTGATTAGCTTTCCAATTGTCAATTGAGTTGAAGTTAATCTCCATTTTCCATTTTAGAACTGATGTAACCCATTATGGGGCTTAGGTGCATTTAATTCTTGCAATTTTCTTTTCCCTTTATTTTATTTATTTTCTTTTATTTTTCTTTTATTTACTTTTTATTGTTGTGGAATGTGATCGAGTGGGCCGCGAGTATGTTGTTCCACGGATTTGCCAATGGAAGTCTTCAAACTAATCATTTTGTTTCACTCTTATGTGTTATGCATGCTTCTATGTGTTTAGATATTTTTATAGTTATTAATAGCATGTCATGTGTTTAGCAATAGATTTAACTCATTTTGGTCTTAAAATTAGAAGAATAAAAATTAAACTCGCAATCAGTTTTGTTGAGTGTAGGGAGTGCACGAGGGTAAAACCTTGACCTTCCCTCCTCACAAATGTAGCTCACAAATTCATTTCTCTGATTTCAAGAGACTTGGAGTTGTCTATTTAAAGGGTTTTAATTTGTAATTTTTTAAAAACCAAAATTTTACATTTTTATAGGTGACTTGGAACAACCTAAATTGAATATCAAGTGCAACTTCAAATTTTTTAAAATACCTTTTTTTCCTAAACTTTAATGTGTCTAAATCCGTCGCCTTTACCTAGTTTCATTTCAGGTCCTCTTTTTATTTTCCTTATTTTAATTTTGAAAAACCCAAAAATCATTTTAAAAAAATTCCTAAATTTTTATCTTTTTATTTTGGAAAAAAAAGGGCACGACAAGTTGCAATCATGCAAGAGCAATATTCTATTTAGTTTTTTGTTTCTTTTTTTCCCCAAAAATTTGAGGAAATATTCTATTTTGCCATTTTTCTTTTGTGTGTACGCGTCTCTTTCTTGGCTCAAATGAAATGTCGTCGTTTAGGAGAAGTGCCTAAAATCTTATTTATGTCAAGTTTTAAGGAGGAATTGAGCTAGTCTGACGGGCATCGTAGATCATCATGGCTAGGGACAGAAAGAGCAAGGAGGAGGAGGAGATTGTTGCTAAGAGGAAAGATAAACGCAAAAGAACAAGTTGGTCTTCATCCCCGGATGCACACCATCGACAAGGAGGTCGACTTACTATCTTCTTCGCTGCTTCTTCCTCCACACAAACACATACACTGAAAAAAAATAAAACTAAGATTTCCTTGTTAATTATTATGTGCAATTTGAACAGATGAATTGAAAAAACACAAAAAGCACGCAAGTTCAGGAGGTGAAGAAGAAGCATCCAAGAGGAGGAGGAGGGAAAAGAAAGAGAAGTCTAAAAAGTCCAAGCGCCACCACAAGTCTCATCATCCTAAATCCTCAAAGCCCCGCCATTCTTCTCATGCTAAAGGTAACTCCTTTCTCTACTGCTCATGCCTTTTTTTACTTTGGCCCTTTATCCCTTTTCTATCCCCTTTCTGCAATTTAACATCATCAGTAGTTATTGTTAATTGAGGGTTCCAAAAGCACTTTAGTCAAATCTCAACTTGGTAACTGCTGCTGAATTCTTAGCCACAAAGTTTGGTCCTTTCGGTGTTTGTTTTGTGTTTATTTGGCCTGGTTACTTAAATTACCTTTTGCTGTCTTCGATACTAGAATTGATGCTAATGGTTTTTATTCTACCTTAGTACTTTTTTTTTCTTTAAGTCAAATCTAGTTATGCAGGTTTTTCAAGGGTCTTTTCAACTGGTTGCTAATTACCGTATAGTATATGGCATATCCTGACATACACCTACTTGCCTCTGCCATCCTTATTGTTTATATTTGAATAAATAGAACCATGAAATCCTCAGTATGTACTCCGGAATATGCATATTGCTTCCCCACCCATTGGCCATGCTTTATCCGTTACTGTCAGTAATTAGACTACTTCTTTTTCTTTTCTTCTCGAGCAGGGTTGGAGCCAGGGTAAGGGGAGGAAAGAAGGGAGGGAGTGGGTGGTTGGGAATGGTAGACAACTTAAAACAATATTCTGACCTTGATTGCGCTCTTTGCTTAATGCCCATTTCCAGTTCAAAGCTTTCGCCCTTCTTTGGGAAAATTTGTTTCTGCTTTATTCTAGGAATAGCAAACCTATACAAGAAGCAAATTCATAGGTTCAATTCCTACTGGATGCATGCCAATGGGACCTTCCAATAAATAGAACCATGAAATCCTCAGTACTCCGGAATATGCAAATTACTTCCCCACCCATTGCCCATGCTTTATCCATTACAGTCGGTAATCAGACTTGCTTCCTTTTCTCCTCTTCTTGAGCAGGGTTGGAGCCAGGGTAAGGGGAGGAAAGGAGGGAGGGGGTGGTTGGTTCGGATTGGTAGACAACTTAAAACAACATTCTGACCTTGATTTTGCTCTTTACTTCATGAGCATTTCCAGTTCAAAGCTTTCGCCCTTCTTTGGGAAAAATTTGTTTCTGCTTTATTAAACTAGCTGATATAATTGAGAGGTAAAAAGCAAACGCCCTAAATTGGTTGCCATTTTACAGGGTCTTTCAACTGGAATTTTACATGTCTGTAACTATCAATCATACTACTATTTGCTATTACTGGTTTCCTTTTTCCTTTCTAGCTTATTTTGTTAGCATTAAGAGAAACATCAGTTGGTTGAAACTTCTTCCACAGCAAAAGCTTTAGGTGATCTTATGGATTTTATTCAAGATAATTATTATTGCCAACCTGGTTTTGGTAAATAAAACTCTCCATTATTGGAGACTGAGGGTGCATGCAAATAATGGTTCCTGATAGTGTGATAGATGAATAAATTCTTCAAATCAGACTTTATTTCCTGTGTCTCGCCATAAGTTTGATAATTTTACTCTATTTATTTGAGGCCCTAAGAAATATTTTATCCATGAGAGACTGTTATTTGTTTCAGAGAAGAAGTCTGGTGATAAGCATGCAGATACAAGACACAAGCATGCGGTGAGTTCTTGAATCTACATTTTGAACAATGATTCATTGTTTGACATTTGGCCATGTGGAATTCCATTAGTTGGTCCATTTCAATAACAGCGATTCAGCTTGTAATTTTTACGGTTATATACTGGTGAGATACCTAGAGTTACGTACAATGCGTTGTGTTTCGTCATCGCATTCTTTTCAAAGTTGGACTGCTTTTACTCCTGATATTTACAGTTTTTATACTCATTAGAGATTACTCATCTTCCCCCATTTTGTTTTCATCTTTTACCTTGCCTCAGAAATTTAAGCATCAAGAACTCTCCAGCGATGATTACTTTTCCAAGAATAATGAATTTGCTGCCTGGCTGAAGGAAGAAAAACATTTGTTTTTCTCTGATCTTTCATCAGAGTCCGCCCGAGATCTATTTTCGGAGTTTGTGGTACGATGGAACGACTCTGAGCTAGAGCCTCGTTACTATGAAGGCATTGCAACTGGTCCTCGGACATCCCATAAGTGGAATATTAAGAAGTAGAGAAATATTACATTGTAGGATTACTTTTTCTAATTTCTCTACTGTTCCAGTGAAAACCTGAGGAAAACATCTCTCTCTCCGGGAACAGTCTCCAGAGACAGAGACGTGGCTAGTTTATATCATCCATCCTTTTTTTCATTTCTAGAATTAGCAGGAGTGACAGGTGCCGAACCTGTGCAATAATAATTACTAAAAAGTCCTAATTACCACCTCAATTAAATAATCATAGAACAAATCCAAGTACTGGAGCAGGGACCCTAGGTGTGCAATGGGTTACTTGATTCACCCTGTTCCCGAAGAGTTTGCTTGATCCGATATACCGGGTTTGTCTATAAAAATACTAATTTTGCGTACAATGGCAAGTAGGGTCGATTCCACAGGGAGCAGGTAGGAAATTATTTCTTTCCAAATTAGCAGAACGAAATTGGGGGATTTTCAATGAGAGGCAAACAAAAATAAAATAAAATAAAACAAACAAAATTCAAAACTAACTCACAAAGCACAATTCACTAAAAATGGCAATTAATAAAAGTTCTACCCAAAGGATCAACTGCTCAGGCACGGTCCAATTAAATGCTCATCGATGCAAAGATATTTCATCCATTTTCACTAGGTTGGTTATAGTTATCAATAAGCTCTGACAACCAGTTCTTCCTTACCTTTTCGACAGTCAAGGTACGACCATTGACTGCTTCCCTAACCAGATAACAACCCTAGGTACGACCATGGGAATTTAATTACCCAATTGCATTAAAGTTAGAAGAACCCAACCCTAACCAATAAACACGCTAAGAGGGTTTATTTAAGTTAGATCCTGCGTTTCCCCATCATAAAACCAATTATGGTGGTTGCCACGGGGTGTTAACTAAATGAACAATTACGGATTCTATTTAATTAACGTGGCAGTAGACTATTAAATTAAATCAAATACCCGGCCGTTGATATTCAATTAATCAAATACCCATGAACAGTTAATTCAGGAAACGCACGAATAGCAATTAATTGGAGGAAATAATGAAGATTCGGTTAGATCTCATAGATATTATGGACCGCGCCTTCGCGTCAACCTTTGGGTAGAGGAGGAAATTAGCCGCTCCTCATCGTGTCAATCCCGCTTGCTTTAATTGAATTCATTCAATTAGTCGCCAAAGAATTGGGGAAAGGAAGTTAATTGCGGTAACAACGAAGAAGACCCTGCTTTTGCATTCGTTCTAGGACCGCAATCGCAAAGCAAAAAGCCAACGCGAATTGTCTCAAAACAAGGGTCACAACCCAGCAGTCAAATCCGTGCAAGACAACAGCTAAAAGAGAGGAAATTACGTTTTTTTTCCGAAAGAGAACAAAGGGAAACTTAAAGCTCAAATCCAATTGCGGCTGACGGAAAGCGAAAGAAGAGAAAAAGCGTCTGACCGCTACCAGCGTCGGAAAAGAAAACTAAGCCTAAAAGTAGATAATCCAATCTTGCTTTGTCCTTTTCTTTTTATAGCCGCCGTCCAAGAAGAGTCAAAGAAGGAAACGTCTGGTGCAAAGCCTAGTGTTGTCTCCAGAGTTCTGATCCCACGCTTCGGGTTTACGTGGACCACGGTCCGTCTTTCGGTTTCGTCCACCTTCCAAGGCGTGGCCATGCCTTGGAACGGCAAGTCTTCTGGAAATTCACCCCGCGAGATCATTTTTCATGCCTACCACCTACAATTCACACAAATATCGAATATGAGTGAAACTCCAGTTCTTAGCACCGTGAATAGTCAAAATTAGGACAAAATAACAGTCCAAAATACGCCAAATAACCGTTCTATCAAGGAGGAGCTTTTGGTCTGCATCTGGTTAGCAATAGCAAATGTGAGAACTGTCGTATTAGTGTTGTAATATGGAAAATAAACGATCCGTAAGATGTAGCATGTATCTTTAACTAGTTTCAATTTGTATTCATTTTGGAAGGGGTTGAGAGTTGCTCCGCTTGGAGCCCCATTATATCACACTGTGTAATTGCTGCAACTCAAGCATCTTACCAACGTTGGTGATGTTAAGTGATCATACTGAACTACAGAAGTCATTTTTGCCCAGTAGAGCCCATAAATGTAGAAGTATTCACTTCATAATCAGTTTCTGAACAATAATATAGAAGCCTTTAGGCAGCATTCTCCTTTGGATTGGCCTATTTTTTAAAAACAAGTTTTTCAAATACAATATTACAGTAATATATAAATAAAAATAATTCAAAAAATATCTTATTTATGCAATATATTAAATATTTTAAAAAATATCTATAATAAAGGTTTTTTATGTACGCTGCTAAGTTATCGTACCTCATCTTAGTATTAAAATGGAACAAAATTGGAATAGTTCTGTTGAAGAAGCATCTATCACAAGAATACACGTCATGAATTTAATAATTTTCTACTGAAAACGGCACCAAAAGGCGTGCTTGGAAAGGAGCGTGAACTTTTTTCTTTTGGATGGAGTTGTAGTTATTCTTTGGACTGTCTTCCATAAGCTGTGACAATGATATGAATTTAGTTTATTGACCTGTTTTGTCTTTGCAGGATTGTCTTTTGCTTATCAGCTTTTGTATCTAATAGATGCTACTGGGTTCTACTCTTTAGGATTACACGTTTTTGGGATTCATGTTTGTCAAGCTACAGGGCAGGAGCTGGTACTTATTCTAGGTATGTGTCATGTGGACTGATCTATTAGATCTACTGTCATCCTTCTTGTCTCTGGACTATCTTTGCTATCTATATCAGTTTACAACTTGGTAATTCATACTTATATAGGATCTTGCATGGAAATTCATGCATATTTTCAAGCCATTAATGTTTCTTACTACAAACTTTTTGTTTCTATGTGTATTTTAACTGTCAAACTGACACTTGGCAAGGTGCATTTTCATATAAGTCCTATATTTCTCTCCACAGAGCTGGTAGTTTGAGGAAAACATCAAATAAGAAATTTGTATTTAAAATGGAGAAAGTGTTAATTTATTCAATCAAATCACTCTTAGACATACTTGTAGTTGTTAGTTGAATCAGTTGAGCCATCTTTAAACCTTTCTTTAGGACCTAGCAGTGCATTTATGATGGATTGGTTTCAGTTATGTTCGTCCATTTCTTTGAGCATGGGTACTTCTTTTGTCAAGGTAGGTGGATACATCTTCAAGAATTTCTAAAATCAGGAGCCACAGACGTGAGAGACTCCGTGGCCCCCCTTGGCTGAAGGAATGTGATTCCATATTTCTTAATGGTTTTATGCTGATACTTCGGATATTGTTAATGGTCCGAGATTACATGGAGCAATTACCATGGTTATTCAAGCATTGTGCATCTAAATGCCTATCATGCTATCTATCATATTTCTGAACCTCAACAAATTTGGCTCTAAGATTCTAGTGGTTGTCATCTTTTTGAAACTATAAATTCAATGACTATTTTGAAGGTTCTATGTATAATAACTTGGCTCTTTGCATTCAGGCACTTCAAGGTGCACTTCTAAGCAGTATGTATGCAGTTCTTGACTATGCACAAATTTGTTTAGTTGATGCAGTATTTTTCTTTAAAGTAAGTGCACTTTACCGAGATTATGTCAAATCCTGCATTAGCAAATTTTTTTGATTCTTTCTTTATCTTCATGTCATTGTCTTATCATCATTGGTTCATTTGATTTTTCTGTTGGTTTCATCTTCTTCTTTATTTATTTTAAAGTCCCCTTCATTTGGGGACTGTTTTTCATTATATTAAAAACTCTGTTTGTTCCAGACTTGATCATGTTGAATCATGCCACTAATTAGTTGTTTTTTTCCCATTATTGTCCTGTACTCTCTCTCTCTCTCTCTCTCTCAAAGAAACATAGACAGCCACACAAGATAACGAATAAAATCCATGACTTTTCGTTATTGATGTGAATGTCAGATGATGGAATGGTGGTACCAATCTGCTGAGGAGAGAATGTTATTGGTGGCTTGTTAAGACTATATTTTCTTGCATGTAGCATATTCCCCTTGCAGCTGGACAATTAATGAGGGTTACATTTGATTCTTAGCTTTAGTTTTTTTGGGCTGGGATAGAAGCTGATGTGAGGTATTTGCTTTGGTTCATCCCCTACCTCAGGTCTTCATGCTTCTGCTGTGATTGTTGATCAAACAAGGTGTGCTGTCTCAGAAACTAAGAGAGATCATACACTGATTTCCTCTGATGTACTTTTTCAATCTGAAGTTATTTTGGGGAAAGAAAAGATTGACGTCACTTATGAGTCCGCTTCTCAAGTGGTGTTTGAGTTCTAACATCTGCATATTCGATGATGTTGTGGCTATTGTGGCTTAATACGTTTCTTTCTACATTAGATTTCATTACCTTCACATTGGACTTTATGCATTTGATCATTGGGAACTTAACTTCTCACAGTTAGCTTGTTCAAGTATTAACATGTGCAGCAGGCACCTATAATTTTCAAAGGGATTGGTCACTGGCTGAACCCAAAAAATGATTTTGTAATTTAGGCTGCAATTGTCTTTTGCTTCATTCAACTTGATTCTGCTTCAAGATCTATATGCAAACTCATTTTCTTTTATTTTTTACTTTTAGGTTCTAAAGGTGCGTTCGGCCTCTTCTGTAGCAGATTATGCTAATCTAAACTCAAAGCTGTCAAGTCCTCCATCTCTTTGTAGATCTGATATTTGATTAATTTCAGTTCTACAGGTATATTCTGGAGGCTTGAGTGTGTCCTTGACAGGGTCAGATGGCAGGGTCTTGGGTGGCGGAGTTGCAGGAATGCTTATGGCTGCTACACCTGCACAGGTACTGTTTTATTCTTCTTTCTGTTAGTGATACGTGTCTGCGTTGTTCTGGCTATACTACCTGTTTGTCTCTTGCACGTGGTTGTTGGTAGCTTCATTGCAAATGGGAAAAAGCCAAAAGGATCAACTGCTGCAGCAACCCCAAGCATGTTGAGTTTTGGTAATCCAGTTATAGGAGGCAGTCCTCCCTCCGAGGGTGCATCCAGTGATTCATCAGATGACAATGGTAGTCCACTTAATCGTAGCTGAGGGCCTTACAATAATGCCCAAACAATCCAAAACATTCCAATGTACACAAACATGGCCAAACTCCACTGTCAAGATGCCTCCAAATGGACATCATATTTCTTGGGTTCTTGACTTGTATAGTTGATGCGCCAAGGATAGAGGTTGACTAAAATGCTAATAGGCAGATTATAGGGCTTTCTGTTTTCTTTTACGAGGGCAATCATATTGGTGTTGTGTTATAACAATGTATATTTCTTTTGAAAAAGACACCAATATATATATGTATATATAATATTTCATTTCGTTATTGAAGAATATTTATTCTTGACAAACTATAAAGGTTATTATTCACTAGTGTTAAACATCCGTTTAAATTAGCTGTTTTTGGAGGTGTTTTTAAAAAATTTTACAGTAGCGGAATTTTTATAATATATTTTAAAAATTTTTTTAGAATATTTAAGAGTAGAAGAGTTTTTATAATATATTTTAAAACTTTTTTAAATATTAAAAAAATTTAGACTACTTTTGAAAGTATTTTTTAAAATTTTAATAATATTTAAAAAATTAGTTTTTGAAAAACTCGTGAATAGAGCTAATTCGGTATGTATTTTATTCATTCCGACGGGCGTCGCGCGGTTTATTTCTCCTAGTCTATCATAAACTCCCAAACTAAGCCTAAGACTGAGAGAGAATAGAAGGGTTTGCGGTGTTTTCTGGAAAAACTGATATGCTCGGAGATTATTGTTGACGAAGAAGAAGAAAGGTCGAAGAAGGCTTGAAAGTCTAGGGCTTGTAGCGGGGAAAATTGATAGGCATGTGGATTCCTAAAGCGCCTGATAATTTTTTCCCCGAATTTGGGAAAAAATTAATATCATGATGCTTTAATTATATATAGTTTTCAATCTGAATCTATCAATTTTTGCTGCTCGCCCCCTGATTTCTCCTTCTCCCTCTCTCTTTCTCTCTCTCTCTCTCACACACACACACTCTCTCTCTATATATATGGGTCTCTGTTGGTAATTGGTTTTTCCATCGCTGCCCGCCGGACCTGGTGATGAGATCTTCTCTGAAGGTTCATTTTTATTTTTTTCGATAATTTTTTCCCTTCTCTCGTGGTTTGGTTATTCCTCTTACTATTTATATTTTGACTTGTTTTTAGTTCGATTTTTTGGTTTGTTTTGGTGGCTGCAGAGCAGCCGCAGAATAATGGGAGAGACAAAGGAGAACGATGCCGACGAAGAGTAGCTTCTCGACAATGAGGAAGATGGCGAAAAAGCCCCCGACTCCGTCATCGCTAAAGTCAACGGCGAGTCCGTTAAAAAGTCAGCTCCTTTACCTCAAATCTCAACCTTCTAGAACTAGATTTGTGTAGTTTTATCCGCTATAAAATTTAATTTCGGTTTTGTAGCTGTAGATGTCTCGATTTGCCAATAACAGTTTTGAGTTTTCCATTTTTTCATTGCTTGTGTTTGGGTGTTTTGTTTTGGTCATAAGTCGATAAACTTTCTTGTGGATTTGTGTTTGTTTTCGTTGGTTATTTTAAGGTTTCGTTAGGCTTGACTTGGCAAGAGTTATAGATCCTTGCTGACACCCCCCCCCCACCCCACCCCCAACAAAAAAAAAAAGAACAAAAACAAACCCAACAACAAAAAATAAAGAAGAGCAGTAGCTCTTCTGTTCATAAGTTTCATGATTTGTAGTTTTTCGTTGCTCACATCTTTAGGTTTTTTTTGTTGACTTTGTACCTGTCCTGATCTAGTAAAATGTTATCATCCTCTCTTTGTTTTTACTTCACGGGTAAATGTAGGGAGACACAGAAGAATGGTAATTTTATTGACTCATTCTGCTCATCCTTTTTTCCCCTTGTGTAATTGAGCTTACTTGTTGGAGGGTACTGAATTCACTGAAAGATGGATCTTTTGGTTGTTGCTGCTTTCTTTTGGATGATTCAACAATCAGTATAGTTGAAGTTACTTGTTTTGACATTTTGTGAAGTATCGAATTTCTCTAGGATAACAAAATGAAGTGCTATTAAGGTTCAGATTTTGTGGCCCTTGTCTTTGAGATGGCCTTTACAGGAAGCAGCGGAAGTGTGAGTGATATGTTTTGACATATTGCAAAGTATCTAATTTGCTTGGACCATGAAATGGAATGTTTATCTTTGGTTCTTTATTTTGGATAAAGCCTGACCTTCATCACATTTTAGTTAGATAGGAATCTTTAGAACCCATTTTGTTTGCTGTGTGTTCTGCTGTTTCTGTTGTAATTATGAAGTTTGTGTGTTTATGATCATTATCTGAGATTGGTGACAGCATGTTTGCAGTCATTTGCAACAAGTGTTGGATTTGTAGACCATGCCTGGCGTTGCATTTATAAGCTTTTGCATGTTTTGTACATGCAAAAATCTGTCTTACTAAGTTGTTAAATTTCTTACTGCAGAGGCTACGTTGGTATCGACAGCTCCGGATTCCGAGACTTGCTACTGAAGCCACAGCTTCTGCGTGCTATTGTGGATTCTGGGTTTGAGCAATCCTTCCGAAGGCAAGTTACAACCATCTCTTTGGGTGTTTGGAATCTTCTACATCATCATAATGCAGAGATTCGTCGTCCCTATGGTTGAACTAATTTCAATGGAAAATAATTTAAAGCCCAATCTAATAACCAAAGGGGCTTATCAACAGGAGTGGTTTCTATTGAGTCCTAACTATTTAGCCTAGTAACAACCACAAGATAAAGGTTACGACCCAAGAGCCTCAATAGCTAGCGAAAACTTTTGGGCCTAGTCTAATATGGAGGACGGAGATAAGCCTATTAAGTGGCCCACTATCCTACTAGTCCATCAAAAAGCTACTTCATGTCCAAAATTCCAAGCAGCCCACCTCTAAGAGCAAATAAATTTAAATCCAAATGGTGAATTAGCAAAGCCCTAAATATGTATATTGCCGTTTTAAGCCATTGTTAAGACTTTGAGAGAGAATAGGAGAGTTTGCAGCGTTTTCTGGAAAAACTGATATGGTCGGTGATTATCGTTGATGGAGAAGGAAGGTTGAAGAAGGCCTGAAAGTTTAGGGCTTGTAGCGGGGAAAATTGATAGGCATGTGGATTCCTAAAGCGCTTGATGATTTTTTTCCAGAATTTGGAAAAAATTAATATAATGATGCTTTAAATATATATAGGGTGTGTTTGGATTCTTTGTTTTTGGGGTTGTTTTTGAAAAACTGTTTTTCACATTTCAAATGTTACAGTAAATATGTATTTTCAAAACAACTCCAAAAATATCATATCCAAAAATTATATCAAAAACAACTATATACAATTATGTATATTATATATATATTATATTAATATAAATTGAAATATACAAATTGAAAATTATATATATTATATATTATATAAATATTTATATACATTAATATTATACATAATATATTATAATATACATAATATAATATACATAATATGTAATATTGTATACATAAATGTGTAAATATTTATACATAATATATTATGTACATTATATTATAATATATACATTATTAATGTATAATATTATTATGTACATTATTGTGTATAATAATGTCTAATAATGTTAGGTATAATATATAATATACATAATATGTAATAATGTAATAATGTATATTATGTATAATATATTATATTATTATATATTATATATATACAATATTATGTATATTATACAAATTGAAAATTATATATTATATATTTATATATTATATATTATATGAATATTTATATAATGAAATATACAATAAATATTACAAATTGAAATATTATATAAACACCATATTTATAATATTATAATATTTATAATTAATATTAATGTATATTATATATATTAAATATTTATATATTTATTTTTACATATTATAAATATTTTATTTTACTTAAAAAATATTTTTACATATTTATAAAATATTTATATGACTATTATATATTATATAAATTATATATATAATATAATATATATTATACATTTATACATAATATACATTTATATTAATATATATTAATATAAAAATATATAATTTATACATTTATATATTTATGTAATATTCATTTATAATTTATAAATTTACAATAATATACATTTATAAATATATTTATATTATGTATTATATATAATATAATAAATTTATAATAAATTTTTGTATTTTTATATAAATATATTTATTTATAAATATTTATAAATGTATTATAAATCCATAAATGTATATTTATATAAAAATTAAAAATTTTAATTTATACATTTATATAATATTCATTTATAATTTATACATTTATAATAATATACACTTATACATTTATAAATATATTAATATTATGTATTATATATAATATAATACATTTATATATTTTTTAGCGAATATATAAATATATTTATTATAAATATTTATAAATGTATTATAAATGTATAAATGTATGTAAAAATAAAAATTCTTTTATTTACGAAGTTATAAGGTGCAGACTTTTGATACGTGGAACAGAGGAGAGAATGTGTAGTGAAGCGGTATCTATTTCTCTCAATCTTGCCTAGTCCGATATACCACAGATCTTGTTACAGGAGATCTTTTTACTATTGTATTTTTCTCGTTCTTCTAATTTTTGTCTTTCTATTGATTTTAATTCAGAATATCTATGCCAAAATAAATCTAATTTTGCTTGTCTTAAATTTTTAAGAAATGACGCGGGATGGTGGTGTGCTACTTTAGATAACCTGAAAGCTTCTATTTGTATATGTGCTAAACACTGGTCTGTTGTTTCTAATTCCTTCAAAATTTTTTCAAAATAATAATCAGTGTGTTTGGATTGTAAGTTATTTGTTCAAATATATTTACTTACATCACCATTACAATTTTCAATACACCTTTTTATCTTCCCAATTACCTTTTTATCTCACATACATCACATCACAAAAAGTGCTACAGTAAAAATATCTCAAATAACTCACAATCCAAACACACTAAATATGTACCTGGTTGTCTGAGGGTTTCTAATGCTAGTCTGTATGCGTTTTCTGGAGTGGATGTAAATTGAAAAGGCGGTTCAAAATTCATATAGGAATTAAAATATCAAAATAACTGAATTTTGGAAATGATGACTACTAGATATTTTAAGAAAGATAACTGAGATTTTACCTTCCTTGCTTTAAATCCAAATTTCCCTTCCGATGCTATGAAAATGGGAATCTTGGGATTAGAAGTTTTGCCTCACCGGATCTTCCCCTGACGCCTGCTTTTCAACTGAAAGGCTTTAATGGGTACTACACCGTCTTTTGGTCTTTTAAGAATCTAAAATCAAGGTATCTTTTTCAGAGTTTCCGGCAATTTGAATTTAATCTAGGGTTGGTTGCTCAAATCTCTACTTTCATATTTCTCTTTCGTCTTATGCTAGCAATATGAGAGAGCTAAAGACTGTAAAAGCTGCTAAAGATCGTATGAAAAAATTTGGAGTTTTATTTTGGATGCTTTAATTTACAGAATGAAGATGCATCGTATCCAACATTGGTTTGGAACGTATGCTTTTATAGACTTCTTGTGCAAACTGTGCGGACTTAAAAATTTTTGACTCAAAGTCCGTGGATATGACATGTTAACTTTATGGACTTGAGACCTACTGAAATTCGTAACGATAGATTCTAAAAACATCAAATCAATATGACCAAACTATACAATGTGACCGACAACTAATAAAAGCTTTATGACCAATCTATACAATATAGTTTTATATAAGATGACCGAAAAATTATCCTTCCATCATATTTTCGATGTTGCTCATTTCTTCTGGTCCCATTGTTTCCCAATAATGATCATCATTATATTCTTCATCTGCTTTGATATCCAAATGCTTTGCTCCTGTGATATCCTTCCAAATATTTTTCAAAGACTTCTGGATAATTGGTACTTATAGTGAAATCTTTTTCTAAATTAAACCTGTATGGGACGTATATCTTTTGTATCTTATTTTCATATACTAATCTAATTCCATTTTCCCATTGATCTATGAAATGTCTGTAAGCTAATTGGATCATTTTAGCATTTATCAATTGTTCTTTTAATTCTAATGGACATTCCGCTAGACTGCTGCTGATTTTCTCTAGTTCTTCTGTCGTTCTCCTTGCTGGTGGTATATTGCTGACTGTAATCATCATTCTGTGTATTGCTGGTTCTATATCAAAAAGTCCTATCCATTCTGTCGGCGCGGACTTGATATGTACAGTTGCCCACTGTCCATAGTCTAACATTTTTCTGATGAAGTATCCGAGATGAGTTCCAAGACAATGAGTATCTTCTGGATTTGTAACAATAATTTTTTCTAGGAATCCGACATCCATAAGAAATTGTGGTTATAAAATAACTCTTTCCCCATTTACTCTCAGTATCTTTGGGGATAAATATTTTGATAAGATAATAATGGCTCTGAGGAAAAAATTACTGAGTGTATGTATACGATGGTTATTTATTTTCTGGTGATCACAGGCTTCTGGATTGTTTGGGCAATGTTTTTCTGGGTCTATGAAAAAAGATGGATTTAGTCTAATGGCTGCTGTATTTCTAATTGGATCTTTTGCTATGTCACAAAAATATTGTTGAACTGCTATTAATTTTGAATGATATTGGGTTTGGGCTTTTTGGCTAATAATTTCTTGGATATGCAAAGGGAGGAAACCAAGTAGGTGATATGGTTTAAAGAATATTCTGGACTTAAGAAATTCAAATGGTCTTTCTGAAATGGGCTTTTCTTTTATAAAAATTGGCTGTTTTATTGGGCCGGATGAAGAACTGGCCATATGAGATGCTGTATAAGACAGCCTTCCTTTGAGCTCCTCAATCTCAGAAATTTGTGAGAGAATAGTATCTCCTTGTGAGCCTGAGATTTTATACATTTCTTTAAACTGTTCAGTTAAGGATTTTATTTTTTCTTTTTAAGAAAAGTCTTCTTCTTCAAAATTCCTACACTTTAAATTTAAACTTCTAATAGTTTGCTCCATGCTCTTGCAATGTCTACAAAATTCTATTCTATTTGTGTTATCTTTTTCTAATGCATATTGTTAAGTTCTACTGCTACTAGGTGCATCTGTATTTTGATATACTGGAGTCCTCATGCTGTCCATGCTAGCCTTAGGATCTACATAAAATGTTGTTCCTATATTTTGCCTAGCGAATTCTAGTGCTTCATGTATGCTATGAAATGCTTTTCATAAAGGATTACGAAAATGATTTATTTGTTCTATAGCGGAAATTTATTTGGAATAGATTTCAGGTATTTTTCCTTTTACTACTACATAATATGAAAAACTTTGTTTCGGAAGATTATTAAAATAAAATGTCAAGATATTAAGATTTCTAACTTTATCAGTGCTATTTCTGCTATTACAGAAGTTATTTAAGATATCCTACTGGATGTTTTCTAAATTACCTTTCTCTTGGTTATGGAAATGTAGACTTGTACCTTTAGGGTACTTTGTATGTTCCCACTGGTCAATTTTGACTTTCTGGAAGTTATATGCCATCTGCTGAGAGATCAGAAGAATTGTTAAACAGTCGTGATAAAAAATCTGCTAAACTATTATCTTTACCTTTAATGTGTTCGAAATATACTTTATATCCATTACCAACAATACTATCTACAAAATTTAACCATCTCCTAGTAGAACTTCGTTTTTCATTATGTTTATCAAAGAACTTTTTTATTGCTTCACAATCTGTTCTAATAGTTATTTCGAATTTGTTGATTATAAAAAGTCTAAAATTATATAAACTATATTTTATTGCTAATAATTCATTATCTATACTACTCCTATTGCCTTTTTCCTTATATTTACCACTAGCATATCTACAGATTTGTTCACTATTTTTACTGTTATACTTATTTGGTTTTGCAAAAAGAACTGCTCCCCATCCGGTACTACTGCCATCACATTCTATTATCAAGTAATCCGTATCTAATGGTAATTTTAGATCATGTAAATTGCTTATTGTTTGTTTAATTTCTTGTATTAGCTTGATGTCTTCTTTGTTAAAGAATTTTTGTCCCTTTAAAGAGGTTTTATTATATAATGGTGCTACCAGATGATTTAAATTTTTAACAAAAGGTCTTGCATAATTTAATAGTCCTAAGAATTATTGGAGTCTCTTTGTTTCTTCTATTTTGTCTGGAAATTCTAAAACCTTTTTGCAAATATGTGGTTGTAATTTTATTTTTCTTTGTCCTATTTCGATTCCTAAAAATTCTATATTTTTTCTAAAAAATTGTACTTTTTTATTACTGATTATTATTCCATGTTTAATAAATTCTAAGAAAACCAATTTTAGATGACTTATATGTTCTTCTTTATTTTTTGAGAATACTAATATATTATCTATATATACTATGACAAACTCTTTATATTTATTAAAAATATTATCCATTTTTCTTTGAAATATGGCTGGTGCATCTTTTAACCCAAAAGGCATTACTAACCATTCATAATGTCCTAAAGGACATGTAAAAGCTGTCCATTCTATACTGTCTTTATGCATTTTAACTTGCCAAAATCCTGACTTACAATCAAATTTACTAAAAATATATCTATATTGGATTTTATTTATTAATTCGTTTTTATTTGGGATATCATAGTTATCTTCCTTAGTATTGTCATTTAATCTCTTATAATTTATTACCATTCTACTTTTTTCTCTAATTATTTCACTATGTTTTTTAACTATGAATGATGCACTTCTATGTGGGCTAGTACTTTTTCTAATTATTTTTAACTTATTTAAATCTGTTATATGCATTTCAAATTCTTTTATATCGTCATTACTAGCTTCTATCTTTGCTGTGCTAATTTTTAGATTTGGATTTAAAATATCTAACTTACATTCTGTTTTGTCTTTATCCCAATGAATTGTTGGATCTTCTCCAAAAATTTCTAATTTTTCTAATTCACTTATTAGTTGATCTATATCTGTATATCCTGTATCTAACAGATTATATAATTTTTCATTACTTACAATAGTTTCTATTGTGTTGTAATTTTCTATCTCTAAATATTCTTTAATTTCTTCGTCTTCTAAACAGTTTTGGATTCTTTGTGACAAGTATAAAGGTCTTTCTCCAGTCATCCCCATATTGTCAAAAGAATTAGTTTTCTGATTCTTCCCCCTATATTCTTGGATTGAATTATTCTTACAGCTACCTTTTATATCACATTTACAATTATCTTTTTCTTCTAATCCTAAAAGTCTTATTTGTTTATTTGTAAATTTATCATCTTTATTTATTTTAAATTTATTGCTTGTTAAAAAAGTATTATATGGTAGAAAATGTTCTCTAAGAAATGTTAATCCTATTCTGGTAAGGATCATGCCATGATATGCCTGTAAGATAAATGATAGTCCTAATATCATTTGATAAGGAAAACTTTTAAGGATTAATCTTTCCTACACTGACAGTGTATACACTATCAGTATTGGATGAATGACAACTATGCAAAATTTGAATTTGAAATTCAACTTTTGTACACATGTCATGAATCTAACGATGATAGTGTATACACCGTCAGTGTAGGAAAGATTTACTCAACTTTTAATGTCTTCTTTTTCTACACAAATCTCCGTAATTTTTTCTTTTAACTTACATTTGTTTGCTTTATGACCTATTTTTTCACATTTATAACAGACAATTTTATTTTTAATAAATTTTCTCTTCTTTTCTGGCTTATCTTTTTTAGATCTTTTATATCTTATTTTCTTATTATATTTTTTAACTTTCTTTTTATATACGGATGGTGATTTAATTCTTTTAATTCCAAATGCATCACAAAATGATCCTACTTCTTTTGTTTTATAACCATATTTTATTTGTAATTTTAATTCTGAGCATAACATTAATCCTTCTTTTTTCACAAAAACAAATAATTGTCCAAAAGTAATATTTTCAAATGAAATTACATCTGTTCCCATTTCCTTTTGTAAATTATCCATTATTCTTTGTGAAAATAAGCTTGGTAATCCTGTTATGAATCTTTCTTTCCAAAATAAAGCATTGCAATCTGGTCTTCTTAATACATTAGTTAAAAACATATTTTTATACCATCTAAAGTCTGATAATGTTGGACATCTTAAATTTGTTAAAAATGTTTTATTAGAATTTAATTTTTCTTTTGGATTTCCTATAAAATACATTACTATTGTTACGATTAAAAATTCTGTAGCATCTGATTGTATTTGAATATTTCCTTGATCATCTTCAATTTCTTGCGTATGATCTAATATTGATAATTTATCTTGTAATGTTAAAGCATTATTCCACCAATTTTTCAATTGTCCAGTAAATCCTGAAACTAATAATGTTGTAATATTTCTTTCTTGAATATTTTTAATTTTATAAGCTAGTCTAGTTATTCCCATTTCTTGTAAATTATTTAATACTTCATATTCTGCTTTACCATCTATATTCCATTCATATATTGAATCTCCATCATATTTAGTGGTACGAAATTTTGATCTTTCTTCATATTGAATATCTGGAGAGCTGGGTCTTGAATAATAATTCTTTGTACTTACCATTTTCCATTTTCCATTCTCTATTATTATTTTTATTATAAATTCTTCTTCTTATTTTATTTATTTGATTATTTTCTTTTTCTTCAAATTGTTTTTCTATTGGTAAAATTATATCTTCTTCGATTTCTGAATTTATTGATTCTTCGGATGAATTATTTAATTCTTCAGATGAATTTTCTTCTATTATTTGGTCTAATGTATTTATCCTAGGAGTTGGAGGTTTTACTTATGTAGTTAAGTTTTGTAATGCCTGCGATATTTTATTTAATATATTATCTGTATTATTTATTTTTTGATTATTAATGTTTTGAACTAAATCTGCTTCTTTTTCTCTTGTCAAGCTTCTAGGTTGAAAATGAGGTGCTGAAATATCATTAGGGAATTTTAATTCTGGTTTTTTTATGGTATCTATTTTTGTATTTAGTACTTCCATATGTTGAGATATTGTATGAAGAATTTGATTTGTATAATTATTTTGTTGATAAATCTTTTTGATATCTTCTAAATTTATTGTATTATTATTTGTACTTGATTCAGTTTCTCTACCCTTTTTAAAAGGTGAGATTATTATTTCTCCTTGACTTATATTTATTTTTACTTCTTGTAATGGAGGATGTATAGATGTTATTATTTGATGATCTTTTAATTTTCATTTTTTGTATAAATTAGTTTGAACATTTATTTGAGGTGTATCATATATATTATTTATTCCTAATTTTGAAGTATAGAATGATAACCAAGTAAAGAAAGGAAAATCAAATTTTTGCTTTTCTAATTCATTTTTTCATTCTATAATTAATTTTCTTTTATATTCAGATTTCAATTGAAAAAATCAAATTCTTTTTTCAGTGTTTTCTTCATCTTCAAAATCTTCTTGTAAATATTTATGATTTATTTGATATGGTTTGTTTATTACATTTATTTCTCCTTTCATTTGTGAATGGGTTGGAAAATATTCTGATTGATTCTGATTTATGACTTCTGGAATAGGAGTTTTATATTTAAAATTTGAGGTACTTTCTAAGGAAAAATTAATTTCAGTTGCTTCATAATTAGAATGCCTTGCTGGTAGCCAAGAGTAATTTGAATCAGGTTTTTCTCTTAATGATGAAAATCTTATTAGAGTATTTCCATTAGGTTTTTCTATAATATCTTCTGCAGTAGTTTGTTCTATATTTCTTGTTATTTGTGGATTTTTAATTTCAAATTCACTAGGTATAGTTATTTCATTCCATTTTAGTCTTTTTGGAATATAAGTCGTTGGTCTATCTGCATCTACTTGTAGTAAGGTTGTTTCTTCTTTAAGAGTTGGAGTCATTATAGATTTAGGATTTAAGTGTGAAAATAGGGGTCTATAATATATTCTATGTATTACTGCAAAATTCTTTGTATGTTTTTCAAATTCATTTCCCTGTAGGTGAATATCTAATATGACTGAATTCAGAATGTGTGGGTCTGTTAGATCTATCGAAAAGTTTGGAGCACAGTTAAAATATATGGGTCCATTACATACATTTGTTTGAATCATAGAAAGTAAAGAAGTTTTATATCTTTTGAGTCTAGTATCTCTTAATGCTAAATATATAGGAGCATCTACTCCCAAATGGAATAAGGGTTTTACTGCAATTTGTATTAAACCTATATGAATATATCTATATCCTTTACTTAAATATCTTTGAATTGTACTATGATTTAATAATGGAATGGATTGATATTCTTTTTGAATAGATATTGTTTCTTCATGGGTTTTAACTGATAAGGCTGTTTTGAAATCTAAAGGGCCTATTATGTAAATATGTTCTATTTTTTCCTCTGGAATTGTCCAATCTGAATTGTTTATAGGCATATGATATTCATGACTTTGTACTATATTAGCTTGCTTTGAATTAGATCCTTTTTTTAATTGTCTAAAAAATGCAGCCATGTTTATTATTTAATTAAATTTTTACTTAATCAGGAACAACTGAGCGCTATGCCGAGAACATCCTACCCTGGATTTACCAACGGTCTAACAAGATATCAAAGTCTTACCAATGATTTCAGTAAAAGTTTAATAAAATAGGTAAACATAAATGTATGAATTAGCCAAATCAAAATAGAAAATAATTCAAATAAGTTAATAGTAATTCAAAATCTTAAATATGCATGCTATGTATGAGGTGAATGTGGCTCTGATACCACTTCTACCCAGGCTACTGCTTTCTATTGCGATGTTCATAGAAATTTAATATAAAATTGGACTTACTGAAAATTTAGAGTTGCCTTTGATAACGGAAGCTTGTTGATTGTTGAATCCTTGTACTTCTTATTAGAATATTTGGAGAAGGAAACAAAAGTAGTTGAATACAAAGAGTGGTTGAATAAAGAGGGTTTGGAAGATTATTCTAAGGAATTTTACACGAGAAGGGGTTTTCTGTTTCTTTTCACCGATGCTTTGTCTTCTGATTTTGCCTCTATTTATAGAATCATCTAGTCTTGCATTTCATCTTCATTTGAATTTCATTTGCTTTTTCTTGAAATGTGGCCGACATCTTTTTTCAAAAGTCATTTGGGTATTGTTCGCATGGTCCCCTGAAAGGATCAAAAGTAGATTCGGATGACTCTTCAATTTTATCGGTTTCTTCATTCTTATCCTGCTTTTGTAAATAGTCCAAATATTCCTTGAGCATCTCAGGATTATGCATCATCTTTTTTATCAAAAAGTCATTTGTAATTGTCTCGGATGCCATATTGATAACTTTTTCTCTGTCTTTCTTTTTTGGAGTGGTTGGAGTGGTTGGCATTTGTGTAGTTGTTGGAGTGGTTGGCTGACTTGTCCACTTGAGTTTGTCTCCGGTTGTTAGAAATCTTATCACATTGGTTTGATCTCCAAATTCTTGATTGAATCCTGGCCACCATTTGATCTTGAATTCTCTGACTAATGACATTGGGAGTGGTTTTTCTAATTCTTGATGAATTTTGAAACTCCAGAAAAAAATTCATGGTACGTTGAAGGTTAATTATCTATTAAGGTTATTTTTGCTTCTATTTCTAAATCTTTTGTTTTTAATTCTATAATATCTTGTTGCAATTGTTTTATCTGTGTTTTAAGATTATTGATTTCTGTTTGAAGATTTGTAGTCGTTTCTTTTTTCATTATATTTATATTTGGATATTTATCTATTAATTTCGAAATGCTAAAAGGTTCTATTATCTTTGGCATTTTATCTTCTTGGATAATTAAACTTTTTAATCTTTCCAAATATTCTTTTTTAGCTATTGGATCATTAATCTTTTCTATTATATCTAATAAGAATTCTTTATCTTCTTTTTTAGTTATAACATTTATATATTTTGGAGTATTAGAACAATTACAATCTTCTTCACTTTCTGAACTAGTTAAATCATTATAAAAGTCATCTTCTGAACTTTAATTAGATCCTATTTTTAATTGTTTAAGAAATGCAGCCATGTTTAATATTTATTTAAAGTTTTTACCTAATCAGGGAACAACTGAGCACTATACTGGGAACATCCTATCCTGGACTTACCAACGGTTTCACAAGGCTTCAAAGTCTTACCAATGATTTCAGTAAAAGTTTAATAAAATATGTAAACATAAATGCATGAATTAGCCAAATCAAAATAGAAATGTAATTCAAATGAAATAATAATAATTCAAAATCTTAAATATGCATTTGCATGTAAATGTATGTGTAAATATGTGACTCTGATACCACTTCTACCCAGGCAATTAAAACTTGTAATAATCATAAATAGTTGAACTTATAAAATTTTTGAGTTGCAAACGGAAGCTGATGAATGTATAATCCTTGAATCTTCTTATTAAAACTTTATTTGGAAAATGCTATACAATAGTATGAGTACAAGAGTACAATTTTATTCCATATGGAATTCAAAGTACCATGGATATTTTGCTGGAGTTTCAAAATTCATCAAGAATTAGAAAAGCCACTTCCAATGTCTCTAGTCAGAGAATTCAAAATTAAATGGTGGACAGGATTCAATCAGGAATACGGAGATCAAGCAAATGTGATAAGATTTCTAACAACTGGAGATAAGCTCAAGTGGACAAAAGATTCAACCACAACTTCAACAAATCTGTCACCCACTCCAACAACAATGCCACCTAATCCAACCACTCCAAAGAAAAAAGATAAAGAAAAAGTTACAAGTATGGCATCCGAGGCATTTTCAAATGACTTTCTGATGAAAAAGATGATGCAGAATCCAGAAATGCTCAAAGAATATTTGGACTATCTACAAAAACAAGATAAGGATGACAAAATAGAGGAGTCAGCAGGCTCATCTGAATCAACATTTGATCCGTTTGGGGGACCATGCGGACAAGACCCAAATGATTTTTAAAGTCAATCAAAGGAGCTGGCAAATTCAAAAAGAAAAAGCAATCACTCAAAGATGTCGGCCACTTCTCAAAAAGCAAATGAAATTCAAATTCAAATGAAGACTGAAATGAAGATTCAAGTGAAGACCCGAGCCTCTATAAATAGAACCAGACTTTAGAAGATAGGCATCGGTGACCACACACTAGAGAAATTTTAGACAAACCTCTTGAAATCTTCTCAAAACTTTCAATACCTACTCTCACTTACTCCTACTAGTTTTCAAAGCTATTGTACCATATTGTCAAAAGTTTGAATAAGAAAGCAAGTTTTACATATCAAAGACTTCCGTGTGCTACTCCAAACTCCAAACTTTCATAGTAAGTCCTTATACTTTATGATTATTGCAAGTTCAATTAAATACATGCATTCATATAAGTACCTGGGTTAGAAGTGGTATCAGAGCCACACCCCTGTTTATATTGCATACGCATATTTAAACTTTGCATTTACATTTACTTTATTTGAATTACGTTTCTATTTTAACTTGGCTATTTAATGCATTTATGTTACATATTTTATTAAAATTTTACTGAAAATGTTGGTAAGACTTGATGCCTTGTTAGACCGTTGGTAAGTCCAGGATAGGATGTTCCAAGCATAGTGCTCGGTTGTTCCCGTCTAAGTAAAATTTAATAAATATTAAGCATGGCTGCATTTCTTAGACAATTAAAAATAGGATCTAATTCAAAGCAAGATAATGTAGTACAAAGTCATGAATATCATATGCCTATAAACAATTCAGATTGGACAATCCCAGAAGAAAAAATTGAACACATTTATAGAATTGGCCCTTTAGATTTCAAAACAGCTTTATCAGTTAAAACTCATGAAGAAACAATATCTATTCAAGAAGAATATCAAACCATACAATTATTAAATCATAGTACAATTCAAAAATATTTAAGTAAAGGATATCGCTATATTCATATTGGATTAATACAAATTGCTGTAAAACCCTTATTCCATCTAAGAGTAGATGCTCCAATATATTTAGCTTTAAGAGACACTAGACTTAAAAGATATAAAACTTCTTTATTATCAATGATTCAAACCAATGTTTGTAATGAACCAATATATTTTAACTGTGCTCCAAATTTTTCAATAGATCTTACAGACCCACATATTTTAAATTCAGTCATATTAGATATTCTTAGTACTCACTCTAAAATAACCATTGTACTCAAAGTCTTTGTAGAAGTGGATTTCATCATTACAATAAAGTCTTCAAGGTTGGAATTCATTACAAGCTTCCGTTAGTTACTCAACAATCAAAAGTAAGTCCAACTACTTATGTTTATTGCATTTCAATACCTGGGTGAGAAGTGGTATCAGATTAACTATAAGAGTTGCATTGTTGAGTGATAATTTAATAGCATTTCAGGTAAGACCAATATATAAATGACTTTGTACTACATTTTCTTGCTTTGAATTAGATCCTATTTTTAAATGTCTAAGAAATGCAGCCATGCTTAATATTTATTTAAATTTTACTTAGACGGGAACAACCGAGCCTATGCCTGGAACATCCTATCCTGGACTTACCAACGGTCTGACAAAGCATCAAGTCTTACCAACGTTTTCAGTAAAGTTTAATAAAATATTTAACATAAATGCATGAAATAGCCAAGTTAAAATAGAAACGTAATTCAAATAAAGTAAATGTAAATGCAAAGTTTAAATATGCGTATGCAAATTAAACAAGGGTGTGGCTCTGATACCACTTCTCACCCAGGTATTGAAATGCAATAAACATAAGTAGTTGGACTTACTTTTGATTGTTGAGTGACTAACGGAAGCTTGTAATGAATTCCAACCTTGAAGACTTTATTGTAATGATGAAATCTACTTCTACAAAGACTTTGAGTACAATGGTTATTTTAGAGTGAGTGGGAATAGTAGGAGAACTAAGAGTAAGTGGGAGTAGTAGAAAAACTAAGACAAGTCTATTACAACTTCTGATATTTTTTCGCCGATGCCTGTCTTCTGAATCTTGAATCTATTTATAGAGGCTCGGTTCTGCATTTCATCTTCATTTCAATTTTGCTTTCATTTGTTGTGGCCGACATTCTTTTTCAAAAGTCGTTTGGATTTTGTCCACCGATGGGGTCATCAAAAGGATCAAAAGTAGATTCTGATGATCCTGCTGGCTCCTCTATTTTGTCTTCTTCTTTTGGCTTTTGTAAATAATTCAGATATTCTTTCAGCATCTCGGGATTCTGCATGATTTGCTTTATTAAAAAGTAGTTTTGTAAAAAAAAAAGGATTAATATTATGTTCAGAATTAAGATTACAAATAAAATATGGATCAAAACAAAAAGAAGTAGGATCATTCTGTGATGCATTTGGAATCAAACGAATCAAATCACCATCAGCATATAAAAAGAGAATTAAAAAATATTCCAAGAAACCAAGAAATATAAAATCTAAGGAAAATGAACCAACTAAAAGAAAGAAATTCATTAAAAAGAAAATTGTTTGTTACAAATGTGGTAAAATAGGACATAAAGCAAACAAATGTAGATTAAAAGAAAAAATTACAGAAATCTGTGTAAATGACGAAGAAATTAAAAATAAATTAATAAATTTGTTAATAAATGAAAAAGATAAAAGTTCTGAAGAAAACTATTATGATGATATTACTAGTTCCGAAAGTGAAGAAGATTGTAACTGTAATCCAAAATATATAAATGTTATAACTAAAAAAGAAGATAAAGAATTTTTATTAGATATAATAGAAAAAATTGAAGACCCAATAGCTAAAAAAGAATATTTAGAAAGATTAAAAAGCTTAATTATTCAAGAAGATAAAATGCCAAAGATAATAGAACCCTTTAGCATTTCAAAATTAATAGATAAATATCCAAATATAAATATAATGAAAAAAGAAACTACTAAGGATCTTCAATCCGAAATTAATAATTTAAAAATACAAGTAAAACAATTACAACAAGAAATCATAGAATTAAAACTAAAAGATTTGGAAATAGAATCAAAAATAACATTAATAAATAACAATCAACCTTCAACTTCTAATACTGAAACAAATGAAATATTAATAGCAGAAAACCCAGTTAGAGAAGACCAATATATAAATACTATAGAAAAAATGACTTTTCAAAAATGGTTCGCTTTAGTAACTATCACAATTGAAGATTTCAAAGAAACATTTGTAGCTCTAATTGATAGTGGAGCTGACACAAGTTGTATTAAAGAAGGAATAATTCCAACTAAATATTGTGAAAGAACAAAAGAAAAACTAATGGCAGCAAATGGAGAAGATTTAGAAGTAAAATATAAATTTACAAAAGGATCAATATGTAATAATGAATATTGCATTAGACATAATTTCATAATTGTAAACAATATAAATCATGATGTTATATTAGGAACACCTTTTTTAATTCAAATTTATCCATTTCTAGTAAGCAATGAAGGAATTTCAGTAAATATAATGGGAAAAATCATTACCTTTAAATTCTTAACTCCAATAAGACAAAGAGAATTACAAACCTTACAAACATCTTCAATATATAAAACAATAAATACCATTACTAAAGTACAACAACAAATAAACTATATTAAAGAAGAAAAATCTTATTTAAAAATTGAGGAACAACTAAATGATATTAAAATACAAAAAAGAATATCAGAATTAGAAGAATTATTTAAAAAAGAAATTTGTGCAGACATTCCTAATGCTTTTTGGGATAGAAAACAACATATGATAGAATTACCTTATGAAAAAGATTTTAATGAAAAAAATATTCCAACAAAAGCTAGACCAATACAAATGAATGCTGAGCTACTAGAATTTTGTAAAAAAAGAAATAAAAATATTAATAGATAAAGGATTAATAACACCTTCAAAATCACCTTGGAGTTGTGCTGCATTCTATGTAATGAATCAAGCCGAAAAAGAAAGAGGAGTTCCAAGATTAGTAATAAATTATAAACCTTTAAACAAAGTTTTACAATGGATTAGATATCCTATTCCCAACAAAAAAGATTTTCTTAATAGATTATTTAATGCAAAAATATTCTCAAAATTTGATATGAAATCAGGATATTGGCAAATATTAATAGATCCAAAAGATAGATACAAAACAGCATTTACAACACCTTTTGGACATTATGAATGGAAAGTTATGCCATTTGGATTAAAAAATGCACCATCAGAATTTCAAAATATAATGAATGATATTTTCAATCCTTATAGTTCATTCAGCATAGTCTATATAGATGATGTATTAATATTTTCAGAATCATTAGAACAACATTTTAAACATTTAAGTATATTTTTAAAAATAGTTAAGAAAAATGGATTAGTTATTTCTGCTCCAAAAATGAAATTATTTCAAACAAAAATAAGATTTTTAGGACATAATATATATCAAGGAACAATAAAGCCAATAAATAGAGCTTTAGAATTCGCTACTAAATTTCCAGATGAGATAAAAGAGAAAAATCAATTACAAAGATTTTTAGGATGCTTAAATTATATAGCAGATTTCTTTAATTTTTTCTTTTAATCTACATTTGTTTGCTTTATGTCCTATTTTACCACATTTGTAACAAACAATTTTCTTTTTAATGAATTTCTTTCTTTTAGATTTAAATGTGAAGATAAAGGTCTATAATATATTCTGTATATTATTGCAAAATTCTTTGTATGTTTTTCAAATTCATTTCCTTGTAGATGAATATCTAGTATAACTGAATTTAATATATGAGGGTCTGTTAAATCTATTGAAAAATTTGGAGCACAGTTAAAATATATTGGTCCGTTGCAAACATTAGTTTGAATCATTGATAACAAAGATGTTTTATATCTTTTGAGTCTAGTGTCGCTTAAAGCTAGGTATATTGGAGCATCAACTCCTAAATGGAATAAGGGCTTTACAGCAATTTGTATTAATCCAATATGAATATAACGATATCCTTTACTTAAATATTTTTGAATTGTACTATGATTTAATAATTGTATAGTTTGATATTCTTCTTGAATAGATATTGTTTCTTCATGGGTTTTGACTGATAAAGCAGTTTTGAAATCTAAAGGGCCAATTCTATATATGTGTTCAATTTTTTCTTCTGGGATTGTCCAATCTGAATTGTTTATAAACAAATGATATTCATGACTTTGTACTACATTTTCTTGCTTTGAATTAGATCCTATTTTTAATTGTCTAAGAAATGCAGCCATGCTTAATATTTATTTAAATTTTGAGGATGGGAACAACCGAGCCTATGCCTGGAACATCCTATCCTGGACTTACCAACGGTCTGACAAAGCATCAAGTCTTACCAACGTTTTCAGTAAAGTTTAATAAAAGTAATAAATTATAAACCTTTAAACAAAGTTTTACAATGGATTAGATATCCTATTCCCAACAAAAAAGATTTGCTTAATAGATTATTTAATGCAAAAATATTCTCAAAATTTGATATGAAATCAGGATATTGGCAAATATTAATAGATCCAAAAGATAGATACAAAACAGCATTTACAACACCTTTTGGACATTATGAATGGAAAGTTATGCCATTTGGATTAAAAAATGCACCATCAGAATTTCAAAATATAATGAATGATATTTTCAATCCTTATAGTTCATTCAGCATAGTCTATATAGATGATGTATTAATATTTTCAGAATCATTAGAACAACATTTTAAACATTTAAGTATATTTCTAAAAATAGTTAAGAAAAATGGATTAGTTATTTCTGCTCCAAAAATGAAATTATTTCAAACAAAAATAAGATTTTTAGGACATAATATATATCAAGGAACAATAAAGCCAATAAATAGAGCTTTAAAATTCGCTACTAAATTTCCAGATGAGATAAAAGAGAAAAATCAATTACAAAGATTTTTAGGATGCTTAAATTATATAGCAGATTTCTTTCCAAAATTAAGGCAAGAATGTTCTATATTATATAATAGATTAAAGAAAAACCCATATACTCTACTCTTCATCAAGTTACTCAAAGGATCTTTCCTCCAAAATGCTATTGGGTCTTCAATTTTTAATTTTATAGGCTAATCTCGCCATTCCCATTTTTCTTAAATATTTTCAGAAATATACTTAAATGTTTAAAATGTTGTTCTAATGATTCTGAAAATATTAATACATCATCTATATAAACTATGCTGAATGAACTATAAGGATTGAAAATATCATTCATTATATTTTGAAATTCTGATGGTGCATTTTTTAATCCAAATGGCATAACTTTCCATTCATAATGTCCAAAAGGTGTTGTAAATGCTGTTTTGTATCTATCTTTTGGATCTATTAATATTTTTATTTCTTTTTTACAGAATTCTAGTAGCTCAGCATTCATTTGTATTGGTCTAGCTTTTGTTGGAATATTTTTTTCATTAAAATCTTTTTCATATGGTAATTCTATCATATGTTGTTTTCTATCCCAAAAAGCATTAGGAATGTCTGCACAAATTTCTTTTTTAAATAATTCTTCTAATTCTGATATTCTTTTTTGTATTTTAATATCATTTAGTTGTTCCTCAATTTTTAAATAAGATTTTTCTTCTTTAATATAGTTTATTTGTTGTTGTACTTTAGTAATGGTATTTATTGTTTTATATATTGAAGATGTTTGTAAGGTTTGTAATTCTCTTTGTCTTATTGGAGTTAAGAATTTAAAGGTAATGATTTTTCCCATTATATTTACTGAAATTCCTTCATTGCTTACTAGAAATGGATAAATTTGAATTAAAAAAGGTGTTCCTAATATAACATCATGATTTATATTGTTTACAATTATGAAATTATGTCTAATGCAATATTCATTATTACATATTGATCCTTTTGTAAATTTATATTTTACTTCTAAATCTTCTCCATTTGCTGCCATTAGTTTTTCTTTTGTTCTTTCACAATATTTAGTTGGAATTATTCCTTCTTTAATACAACTTGTGTCAGCTCCACTATCAATTAGAGCTACAAATGTTTCTTTGAAATCTTCAACTGTGATAGTTACTAAAGCGAACCATTTTTGAAAAGTCATTTTTTCTATAGTATTTATATATTGGTCTTCTCTTACTGGGTTTTCTGCTATTAATATTTCATTCGTTTCAGTATTAGAAGTTGAAGGTTGATTGTTATTTATTAATGTTATTTTTGATTCTATTTCCAAATCTTTTAGTTTTAATTCTATGATTTCTTGTTGTAATTGTTTTACTTGTATTTTTAAATTATTAATTTCGGATTGAAGATCCTTAGTAGTTTCTTTTTTCATTATATTTATATTTGGATATTTATCTATTAATTTTGAAATGCTAAAGGGTTCTATTATCTTTGGCATTTTATCTTCTTGAATAATTAAGCTTTTTAATCTTTCTAAATATTCTTTTTTAGCTATTGGGTCTTCAATTTTTTCTATTATATCTAATAAAAATTCTTTATCTTCTTTTTTAGTTATAACATTTATATATTTTGGATTACAGTTACAATCTTCTTCACTTTCGGAACTAGTAATATCATCATAATAGTCTTCTTCAGAACTTTTATCTTTTTCATTTATTAACAAATTTATTAATTTATTTTTAATTTCTTCGTCATTTACACAGATTTCTGTAATTTTTTCTTTTAATCTACATTTGTTTGCTTTATGTCCTATTTTACCACATTTGTAACAAACAATTTTCTTTTTAATGAATTTCTTTCTTTTAGTTGGTTCATTTTCCTTAGATTTTATATTTCTTGGTTTCTTGGAATATTTTTTAATTCTCTTTTTATATGCTGATGGTGATTTGATTCGTTTGATTCCAAATGCATCACAGAATGATCCTACTTCTTTTTGTTTTGATCCATATTTTATTTGTAATCTTAATTCTGAACATAATATTAATCCTTCTTTTTTCACAAAAGCAAATAATTGTCCAAAAGTAATATTTTCGAATGAAATTACATCTGTTCCCATTTCCTTTTGTAAATTATCCATTATCCTTTGAGAAAATAAACTTGGTAATCCTGTTATGAATCTTTCTTTCCAAAATGAAGCATTACAATCTGGTCTTCTTAATACATTTGTTAAAAACATATCTTTATACCATCTAAAATCTGATAATGTTGGGCATCTTAAATTTGTTAAGAATGTTTTATTTGAATTTAATTCTTCTTTAGGATTTCCTATAAAATACATTACTATTGTTACTATTAAAAATTCTGCAGCATCTGACTGTATTTGAATATTTCCTTGATCATCTTCTATTTCTTGTGTATGATCTAATATTGATAATTTATCTTGTAATGTTAAAGCATTATCCCACCAATTCTTTAATTGTCCAGTAAATCCTGAGACTAATAAAGTTTCAATATTTCTTTCTTGAATATTTTTAATTTTATAGGCTAATCTCGCCATTCCCATTTCTTGCAAATTATTTAATACTTCATATTCTGCTTTGCCATCTATGTTCCATTCATATATTGAGTCTCCATCATATTTAGTTGTTCTAAATTTTGATCTTTCTTCATATTGAATATCTGGAGGACTTGGTCTAGGATAATAATTTTTTGAACTTACCATTTTCCAATTTTTATTATTACTATAGTTCTTTCTTTTTATTCTATTTATTTGATTATTTTATTCTTCAAATTGATTTTCTATCGGTAAAAGTATATTTTCTTCTATGTCTGAATTTGCTGATTCTTCTGATAAATCTTCTAATTCTTCAGTAGAGTTTTCTTCTATTATTTGGTCTAAGTTATTTATTTTGGGTGTTGTTGTTTTTGAATCTGTAGTTAGATTTTGTAATGCATTAGATATTTTATTTAATAAATTATCTGTATTACTTATCTTTTGAGTACTAATACTTTGTACTAAATCTTGTTCTTTTTCTCTTGTCAGACTTCTAGGTTGAAAATGAGGTGCTGATATATCATTTGGAAATTTTAAATCTGGTTTCTTTAGTGTAATAGCCTAACGGAATTCCTTTTTGAATTTTAATCTGAGTAATTCCTGATCTAAAAGTAGTTGGACTTACTTTTGATTGTTGAGTGACTAACGGAAGCTTGTAATGAATTCCAACCTTGAAGACTTTATTGTAATGATGAAATCCACTTCTACAAAGACTTTGAGTACAATGGTTATTTTAGAGTGAGTGGGAATAGTAGGAGAACTAAGAGTAAGTGGGAGTAGTAGGAAAACTAAGACAAGTCTATTACAACTTCTGATATTTTTTCGCCGATGCCTGTCTTCTGAATCTTGAATCTATTTATAGAGGCTCGGTTCTGCATTTCATCTTCATTTCAATTTTGCTTTCATTTGTTGTGGCCGACATTCTTTTTCAAAAGTCGTTTGGATTTTGTCCACCGATGGGGTCATCAAAAGGATCAAAAGTAGATTCTGATGATCCTGCTGGCTCCTCTATTTTGTCTTCTTCTTTTGGCTTTTGTAAATAATTCAGATATTCTTTCAGCATCTCGGGATTCTGCATGATTTGCTTTATTAAAAAGTTACTGGCTGTTTCTTCGGATGCCATTTCCGTCACCTTTTCTTTGTCTCTTTTTGGAGTGAGTGGAGTTGGTGTAGTGGTTGGAATGATTGTTGACTGTCTTGTCTCCTTTTGAGTAGTGGTAGTAGCTGTCCACTTTAATTTGTCTCCAGTGGTCAGGAATCTGATCACATTAGTTTGATCGCCAAATTCTTGATTGAATCCAGTCCACCATTTTATTTTGAATTCTCTTACCAATGACATTGGCAAAGGTTTTTCCAGTTCTTGATGAATTTTGAAACTCCAGCAAAATATCCATGGCACTTTGAATTCCATATGGAATAAAATTGGTCTCGTATATTCTTCCCCCTTTGCTCTTTTTAGATATGTTTGAAATCCCATGAGAACATTTGGAGGTAGAATCTCTGGTTGGGGTCCAAACCATTTCCACCAGTGATTGAACCAAATTGGGAATTCTTTGCTGCAACTATCTTTGAATGTGAAGAACCAGGAATGGTTGAATGGTCTAAAAAGGAAAGCACGATACCATGCCATTTTGTAATCTTGATATGTAAATCCATCTGGAATAAAGTTTACTGAAAAGGATTTTTTGGAATAAAGAGAAGTCCATTCATTAGGAGAACAAACTTTCTTTATAATACACTTGGAATGACTAATAATATTTGGATTCTTTTTATCTGGAATGGGGTAAATCTCTACAGATTGAGTATCTGTAAGGATTAATTCATAATAATCTAGATTTTTTGAAGGGTCATCTGGTTGCCAATAGCATTTTGGAGGAAAGATCCTTTGAGTAACTTGATGAAGAGTAGAGTATATGGGTATTTCTTGGAATCTAGTTAAAGTAATATGTTGAGTAAATGGCTTTGTAAAATAAGTATTTCCTTGAGATTTTTCTGGGGATTTTGCCAGTTGTTGAATGGGTCTAATTGGAGAAGTAATTGGAGTAGCAGCCTGACTGTAAGTCAATGCTGGGAAATCTGATAAAAGTTGAAATCTATTTTGAGTTACAGGGGTAAGACTCATCTCATAATCCTGAGGAGTCTTTGGCCGAGAACTTCCTGCTTTTGAATCCATGTTCCTGCAAAATTAATAAACAACATCTTTAAGTTGGTCAGCTAATTGTCTGTTTTGTTCTTGATAGTGCTGAATAAATTCGTTGTGAAGAAAATCTCCACTTCTGCTTAATCTCTGATGAGTAAGAAGTCGAAGGGTGTTTTTCTGAATTTGTCTTTGTAGAATAAAGGCTCTTTCTTTTGGAGTAATGGTTGCATAGGAACTTTTATGAATATATATTTCATCATATTTAGGAATTTGGTAGGCTGGAATAAATTGTCTTCCATTCGGAGTCTGAATGGAATAGACGTATCCTCTGGATAGAATTGATTTTTCTTTATTTTGAAGGCTAGGAGAATCTCGTTGAGTTCTCAAATAAGTTGTGTATTCACGATCATTTCTTTGAGCCATCATTGCTGGATCCATGTCCTTGTAGGAATTCTCTGGTTAGAAAATCTGGTAAAGAATTATTTTCTCCTTTAATAAATTCTATCTCAAAATCAAATACAGATAAAATAGCTTGCCATCTAGCAAAGATTTGTTTTGAAACTATATTTTGAACATCTTTTTGTAAAATTTCTTTTGCAGATTTACAATCTATTCTTATTAAAAATTTCTTATTGTATAAGTCATCCTGAAATTTTGATATACACAAAACTATAGATAGAATTTCTTTTTTAATAGTTGAGTAATTCTTTTGAGGATCTGACCAGGTTCCTGAATGAAATCTAACTAATTCTTCTTTTGAATTATCTATTTTTTGTTTTAATATTCCTCCGTATCCTAATTCTGAAGCATCTGTTTCAACTATCATGAATGCTTTAGGATGGGGTAAACATAAACATGGTAAAGATGTAATTTTTTCCTTTAAATATTTTATTTTTTGAGTATGTTCTTCTGTCCAAGGTTTTGGGTTTTTCTTTAATCTATTATATAATATAGAACATTCTTGCCTTAATTTTGGAAAGAAATCTGCTATATAATTTAAGCATCCTAAAAATCTTTGTAATTGATTTTTCTCTTTTATCTCATCTGGAAATTTAGTAGCGAATTCTAAAGCTCTATTTATTGGCTTTATTGTTCCTTGATATATATTATGTCCTAAAAATCTTATTTTTGTTTGAAATAATTTCATTTTTGGAGCAGAAATATACTTAAATGTTTAAAATGTTGTTCTAATGATTCTGAAAATATTAATACATCATCTATATAAACTATGCTGAATGAACTATAAGGATTGAAAATATCATTCATTATATTTTGAAATTCTGATGGTGCATTTTTTAATCCAAATGGCATAACTTTCCATTCATAATGTCCAAAAGGTGTTGTAAATGCTGTTTTGTATCTATCTTTTGGATCTATTAATATTTGCCAATATCCTGATTTCATATCAAATTTTGAGAATATTTTTGCATTAAATAATCTATTAAGCAAATCTTTTTTGTTGGGAATAGGATATCTAATCCATTGTAAAACTTTGTTTAAAGGTTTATAATTTATTACTAATCTTGGAACTCCTCTTTCTTTTTCGGCTTGATTCATTACATAGAATGCAGCACAACTCCAAGGTGATTTTGAAGGTGTTATTAATCCTTTATCTATTAATATTTTTATTTCTTTTTTTACAAAATTCTAGTAGCTCAGCATTCATTTGTATTGGTCTAGCTTTTGTTGGAATATTTTTTTCATTAAAATCTTTTTCATAAGGTAATTCTATCATATGTTGTTTTCTATCCCAAAAAGCATTAGGAATGTCTGCACAAATTTCTTTTTTAAATAATTCTTCTAATTCTGATATTCTTTTTTGTATTTTAATATCATTTAGTTGTTCCTCAATTTTTAAATAAGATTTTTCTTCTTTAATATAGTTTATTTGTTGTTGTACTTTAGTAATGGTATTTATTGTTTTATATATTGAAGATGTTTGTAAGGTTTGTAATTCTCTTTGTCTTATTGGAGTTAAGAATTTAAAGGTAATGATTTTTCCCATTATATTTACTGAAATTCCTTCATTGCTTACTAGAAATGGATAAATTTGAATTACAAAAGGTGTTCCTAATATAACATCATGATTTATATTGTTTACAATTATGAAATTATGTCTAATGCAATATTCATTATTACATATTGATCCTTTTGTAAATTTATATTTTACTTCTAAATCTTCTCCATTTGCTGCCATTAGTTTTTCTTTTGTTCTTTCACAATATTTAGTTGGAATTATTCCTTCTTTAATACAACTTGTGTCAGCTCCACTATCAATTAGAGCTACAAATGTTTCTTTGAAATCTTCAATTGTGATAGTTACTAAAGCGAACCATTTTTGAAAAGTCATTTTTTCTATAGTATTTATATATTGGTCTTCTCTAACTTGGTTTTCTGCTATTAATATTTCATTTGTTTCAGTATTAGAAGTTGAAGGTTGATTGTTATTTATTAATGTTATTTTTGATTCTATTTCCAAATCTTTTAGTTTTAATTCTATGATTTCTTGTTGTAATTGTTTTACTTGTATTTTTAAATTATTAATTTCGGATTGAAGATCCTTAGTAGTTTCTTTTTTCATTATATTTATATTTGGATATTTATCTATTAATTTTGAAATGCTAAAGGGTTCTATTATCTTTGGCATTTTATCTTCTTGAATAATTAAGCTTTTTAATCTTTCTAAATATTCTTTTTTAGCTATTGGGTCTTCAATTTTTTCTATTATATCTAATAAAAATTCTTTATCTTCTTTTTTAGTTATAACATTTATATATTTTGGATTACAGTTACAATCTTCTTCACTTTCGGAACTAGTAATATCATCATAATAGTTTTCTTCAGAACTTTTATCTTTTTCATTTATTAACAAATTTATTAATTTATTTTTAATTTCGTCGTCATTTACACAGATTTCTGTAATTTTTTCTTTTAATCTACATTTGTTTGCTTTATGTCCTATTTTACCACATTTGTAACAAACAATTTTCTTTTTAATGAATTTCTTTCTTTTAGTTGGTTCATTTTCCTTAGATTTTATATTTCTTGGTTTCTTGGAATATTTTTTAATTCTCTTTTTATATGCTGATGGTGATTTGATTCGTTTGATTCCAAATGCATCACAGAATGATCCTACTTCTTTTTGTTTTGATCCATATTTTATTTGTAATCTTAATTCTGAACATAATATTAATCCTTTTTTTTTTACAAAACTACTTTTTAATAAAGCAAATCATGCAGAATCCCGAGATGCTGAAAGAATATCTGAATTATTTACAAAAGCCAAAAGAAGAAGACAAAATAGAGGAGCCAGCAGGATCATCAGAATCTACTTTTGATCCTTTTGATGACCCCATCGGTGGACAAAATCCAAACGACTTTTGAAAAAGAATGTCGGCCACAACAAATGAAAGCAAAATTGAAATGAAGATGAAATGCAGAACCGAGCCTCTATAAATAGATTCAAGATTCAGAAGACAGGCATCGGCGAAAAAATATCAGAAGTTGTAATAGACTTGTCTTAGTTTTTCTACTACTCCCACTTACTCTTAGTTCTCCTACTATTCCCACTCACTCTAAAATAACCATTGTACTCAAAGTCTTTGTAGAAGTGGATTTCATCATTACAATAAAGTCTTCAAGGTTGGAATTCATTACAAGCTTCCGTTAGTCACTCAACAATCAAAAGTAAGTCCAACTACTTATGTTTATTGCATTTCAATACCTGGGTGAGAAGTGGTATCAGAGCCACACCCTTGTTTAATTTGCATACGCATATTTAAACTTTGCATTTACATTTACTTTATTTGAATTACGTTTCTATTTTAACTTGGCTATTTCATGCATTTATGTTAAATATTTTATTAAACTTTACTGAAAACGTTGGTAAGACTTGATGCTTTGTCAGACCGTTGGTAAGTCCAGGATAGGATGTTCCAGGCATAGGCTCGGTTGTTCCCGTCTAAGTAAAATTTAAATAAATATTAAGCATGGCTGCATTTCTTAGACATTTAAAAATAGGATCTAATTCAAAGCAAGAAAATGTAGTACAAAGTCATTTATATATTGGTCTTACCTGAAATGCTATTAAATTATCACTCAACAATGCAACTCTTATAGTTAATCTGATACCACTTCTCACCCAGGTATTGAAATGCAATAAACATAAGTAGTTGGACTTACTTTTGATTGTTGAGTGACTAACGGAAGCTTGTAATGAATTCCAACCTTGAAGACTTTATTGTAATGATGAAATCCACTTCTACAAAGACTTTGAGTACAATGGTTATTTTAGAGTGAGTGGGAATAGTAGGAGAACTAAGAGTAAGTGGGAGTAGTAGGAAAACTAAGACAAGTCTATTACAACTTCTGATATTTTTTCGCCGATGCCTGTCTTCTGAATCTTGAATCTATTTATAGAGGCTCGGTTCTGCATTTCATCTTCATTTCAATTTTGCTTTCATTTGTTGTGGCCGACATTCTTTTTCAAAAGTCGTTTGGATTTTGTCCACCGATGGGGTCATCAAAAGGATCAAAAGTAGATTCTGATGATCCTGCTGGCTCCTCTATTTTGTCTTCTTCTTTTGGCTTTTGTAAATAATTCAGATATTCTTTCAGCATCTCGGGATTCTGCATGATTTGCTTTATTAAAAAGTTACTGGCTGTTTCTTCGGATGCCATTTCCGTCACCTTTTCTTTGTCTCTTTTTGGAGTGAGTGGAGTTGGTGTAGTGGTTGGAATGATTGTTGACTGTCTTGTCTCCTTTTGAGTAGTGGTAGTAGCTGTCCACTTTAATTTGTCTCCAGTGGTCAGGAATCTGATCACATTAGTTTGATCGCCAAATTCTTGATTGAATCCAGTCCACCATTTTATTTTGAATTCTCTTACCAATGACATTGGCAGAGGTTTTTCCAGTTCTTGATGAATTTTGAAACTCCAGCAAAATATCCATGGCACTTTGAATTCCATATGGAATAAAATTGGTCTCGTATATTCTTCCCCCTTTGCTCTTTTTAGATATGTTTGAAATCCCATGAGAACATTTGGAGGTAGAATCTCTGGTTGGGGTCCAAACCATTTCCACCAGTGATTGAACCAAATTGGGAATTCTTTGCTGCAACTATCTTTGAATGTGAAGAACCAGGAATGGTTGAATGGTCTAAAAAGGAAAGCACGATACCATGCCATTTTGTAATCTTGATATGTAAATCCATCTGGAATAAAGTTTACTGAAAAGGATTTTTTGGAATAAAGAGAAGTCCATTCATTAGGAGAACAAACTTTCTTTATAATACACTTGGAATGACTAATAATATTTGGATTCTTTTTATCTGGAATGGGGTAAATCTCTACAGATTGAGTATCTGTAAGGATTAATTCATAATAATCTAGATTTTTTGAAGGGTCATCTGGTTGCCAATAGCATTTTGGAGGAAAGATCCTTTGAGTAACTTGATGAAGAGTAGAGTATATGGGTATTTCTTGGAATCTAGTTAAAGTAATATGTTGAGTAAATGGCTTTGTAAAATAAGTATTTCCTTGAGATTTTTCTGGGGATTTTGCCAGTTGTTGAATGGGTCTAATTGGAGAAGTAATTGGAGTAGCAGCCTGACTGTAAGTCAATGCTGGGAAATCTGATAAAAGTTGAAATCTATTTTGAGTTACAGGGGTAAGACTCATCTCATAATCCTGAGGAGTCTTTGGCCGAGAACTTCCTGCTTTTGAATCCATGTTCCTGCAAAATTAATAAACAACATCTTTAAGTTGGTCAGCTAATTGTCTGTTTTGTTCTTGATAGTGCTGAATAAATTCGTTGTGAAGAAAATCTCCACTTCTGCTTAATCTCTGATGAGTAAGAAGTCGAAGGGTGTTTTTCTGAATTTGTCTTTGTAGAATAAAGGCTCTTTCTTTTGGAGTAATGGTTGCATAGGAACTTTTATGAATATATATTTCATCATATTTAGGAATTTGGTAGGCTGGAATAAATTGTCTTCCATTCGGAGTCTGAATGGAATAGACGTATCCTCTGGATAGAATTGATTTTTCTTTATTTTGAAGGCTAGGAGAATCTCGTTGAGTTCTCAAATAAGTTGTGTATTCACGATCATTTCTTTGAGCCATCATTGCTGGATCCATGTCCTTGTAGGAATTCTCTGGTTAGAAAATCTGGTAAAGAATTATTTTCTCCTTTAATAAATTCTATCTCAAAATCAAATACAGATAAAATAGCTTGCCATCTAGCAAAGATTTGTTTTGAAACTATATTTTGAACATCTTTTTGTAAAATTTCTTTTGCAGATTTACAATCTATTCTTATTAAAAATTTCTTATTGTATAAGTCATCCTGAAATTTTGATATACACAAAACTATAGATAGAATTTCTTTTTTAATAGTTGAGTAATTCTTTTGAGGATCTGACCAGGTTCCTGAATGAAATCTAACTAATTCTTCTTTTGAATTATCTATTTTTTGTTTTAATATTCCTCCGTATCCTAATTCTGAAGCATCTGTTTCAACTATCATGAATGCTTTAGGATGGGGTAAACATAAACATGGTAAAGATGTAATTTTTTCCTTTAAATATTTTATTTTTTGAGTATGTTCTTCTGTCCAAGGTTTTGGGTTTTTCTTTAATCTATTATATAATATAGAACATTCTTGCCTTAATTTTGGAAAGAAATCTGCTATATAATTTAAGCATCCTAAAAATCTTTGTAATTGATTTTTCTCTTTTATCTCATCTGGAAATTTAGTAGCGAATTCTAAAGCTCTATTTATTGGCTTTATTGTTCCTTGATATATATTATGTCCTAAAAATCTTATTTTTGTTTGAAATAATTTCATTTTTGGAGCAGAAATAACTAATCCATTTTTCTTAACTATTTTTAGAAATATACTTAACTGTTTAAAATGTTGTTCTAATGATTCTGAAAATATTAATACATCATCTATATAGACTATGCTGAATGAACTATAAGGATTGAAAATATCATTCATTATATTTTGAAATTCTGATGGTGCATTTTTTAATCCAAATGGCATAACTTTCCATTCATAATGTCCAAAAGGTGTTGTAAATGCTGTTTTGTATCTATCTTTTGGATCTATTAATATTTGCCAATATCCTGATTTCATATCAAATTTTGAGAATATTTTTGCATTAAATAATCTATTAAGCAAATCTTTTTTGTTGGGAATAGGATATCTAATCCATTGTAAAACTTTGTTTAAAGGTTTATAATTTATTACTAATCTTGGAACTCCTCTTTCTTTTTCGGCTTGATTCATTACATAGAATGCAGCACAACTCCAAGGTGATTTTGAAGGTGTTATTAATCTTTTGGATCTATTAATATTTTTATTTCTTTTTTACAGAATTCTAGTAGCTCAGCATTCATTTGTATTGGTCTAGCTTTTGTTGGAATATTTTTTTCATTAAAATCTTTTTCATATGGTAATTCTATCATATGTTGTTTTCTATCCCAAAAAGCATTAGGAATGTCTGCACAAATTTCTTTTTTAAATAATTCTTCTAATTCTGATATTCTTTTTTGTATTTTAATATCATTTAGTTGTTCCTCAATTTTTAAATAAGATTTTTCTTCTTTAATATAGTTTATTTGTTGTTGTACTTTAGTAATGGTATTTATTGTTTTATATATTGAAGATGTTTGTAAGGTTTGTAATTCTCTTTGTCTTATTGGAGTTAAGAATTTAAAGGTAATGATTTTTCCCATTATATTTACTGAAATTCCTTCATTGCTTACTAGAAATGGATAAATTTGAATTAAAAAAGGTGTTCCTAATATAACATCATGATTTATATTGTTTACAATTATGAAATTATGTCTAATGCAATATTCATTATTACATATTGATCCTTTTGTAAATTTATATTTTACTTCTAAATCTTCTCCATTTGCTGCCATTAGTTTTTCTTTTGTTCTTTCACAATATTTAGTTGGAATTATTCCTTCTTTAATACAACTTGTGTCAGCTCCACTATCAATTAGAGCTACAAATGTTTCTTTGAAATCTTCAATTGTGATAGTTACTAAAGCGAACCATTTTTGAAAAGTCATTTTTTCTATAGTATTTATATATTGGTCTTCTCTAACTGGGTTTTCTGCTATTAATATTTCATTTGTTTCAGTATTAGAAGTTGAAGGTTGATTGTTATTTATTAATGTTATTTTTGATTCTATTTTCCAAATCTTTTAGTTTTAATTCTATGATTTCTTGTTGTAATTGTTTTACTTGTATTTTTAAATTATTAATTTCGGATTGAAGATCCTTAGTAGTTTCTTTTTTCATTATATTTATATTTGGATATTTATCTATTAATTTTGAAATGCTAAAGGGTTCTATTATCTTTGGCATTTTATCTTCTTGAATAATTAAGCTTTTTAATCTTTCTAAATATTCTTTTTTAGCTATTGGGTCTTCAATTTTTTCTATTATATCTAATAAAAATTCTTTATCTTCTTTTTTAGTTATAACATTTATATATTTTGGATTACAGTTACAATCTTCTTCACTTTCGGAACTAGTAATATCATCATAATAGTTTTCTTCAGAACTTTTATCTTTTTCATTTATTAACAAATTTATTAATTTATTTTTAATTTCTTCGTCATTTACACAGATTTCTGTAATTTTTTCTTTTAATCTACATTTGTTTGCTTTATGTCCTATTTTACCACATTTGTAACAAACAATTTTCTTTTTAATGAATTTCTTTCTTTTAGTTGGTTCATTTTCCTTAGATTTTATATTTCTTGGTTTCTTGGAATATTTTTTAATTCTCTTTTTATATGCTGATGGTGATTTGATTCGTTTGATTCCAAATGCATCACAGAATGATCCTACTTCTTTTTGTTTTGATCCATATTTTATTTGTAATCTTAATTCTGAACATAATATTAATCCTTCTTTTTTTACAAAACTACTTTTTAATAAAGCAAATCATGCAGAATCCCGAGATGCTGAAAGAATATCTGAATTATTTACAAAAGCCAAAAGAAGAAGACAAAATAGAGGAGCCAGCAGGATCATCAGAATCTACTTTTGATCCTTTTGATGACCCCATCGGTGGACAAAATCCAAACGACTTTTGAAAAAGAATGTCGGCCACAACAAATGAAAGCAAAATTGAAATGAAGATGAAATGCAGAACCGAGCCTCTATAAATAGATTCAAGATTCAGAAGACAGGCATCGGCGAAAAAATATCAGAAGTTGTAATAGACTTGTCTTAGTTTTTCTACTACTCCCACTTACTCTTAGTTCTCCTACTATTCCCACTCACTCTAAAATAACCATTGTACTCAAAGTCTTTGTAGAAGTAGATTTCATCATTACAATAAAGTCTTCAAGGTTGGAATTCATTACAAGCTTCCGTTAGTCACTCAACAATCAAAAGTAAGTCCAACTACTTATGTTTATTGCATTTCAATACCTGGGTGAGAAGTGGTATCAGAGCCACACCCTTGTTTAATTTGCATACGCATATTTAAACTTTGCATTTACATTTACTTTATTTGAATTACGTTTCTATTTTAACTTGGCTATTTCATGCATTTATGTTAAATATTTTATTAAACTTTACTGAAAACGTTGGTAAGACTTGATGCTTTGTCAGACCGTTGGTAAGTCCAGGATAGGATGTTCCAGGCATAGGCTCGGTTGTTCCCGTCTAAGTAAAATTTAAATAAATATTAAGCATGGCTGCATTTCTTAGACATTTAAAAATAGGATCTAATTCAAAGCAAGAAAATGTAGTACAAAGTCATTTATATATTGGTCTTACCTGAAATGCTATTAAATTATCACTCAACAATGCAACTCTTATAGTTAATCTGATACCACTTCTCACCCAGGTATTGAAATGCAATAAACATAAGTAGTTGGACTTACTTTTGATTGTTGAGTGACTAACGGAAGCTTGTAATGAATTCCAACCTTGAAGACTTTATTGTAATGATGAAATCCACTTCTACAAAGACTTTGAGTACAATGGTTATTTTAGAGTGAGTGGGAATAGTAGGAGAACTAAGAGTAAGTGGGAGTAGTAGAAAAACTAAGACAAGTCTATTACAACTTCTGATATTTTTTTGCCGATGCCTGTCTTCTGAATCTTGAATCTATTTATAGAGGCTCGGTTCTGCATTTCATCTTCATTTCAATTTTGCTTTCATTTGTTGTGGCCGACATTCTTTTTCAAAAGTCGTTTGGATTTTGTCCACCGATGGGGTCATCAAAAGGATCAAAAGTAGATTCTGATGATCCTGCTGGCTCCTCTATTTTGTCTTCTTCTTTTGGCTTTTGTAAATAATTCAGATATTCTTTTAGCATCTCGGGATTCTGCATGATTTGCTTTATTAAAAAGTTACTGGCTGTTTCTTCGGATGCCATTTCCGTCACTTTTTCTTTGTCTCTTTTTGGAGTGAGTGGAGTTGGTGTAGTGGTTGGAATGATTGTTGACTGTCTTGTCTCCTTTTGAGTAGTGGTAGTAGCTGTCCACTTTAATTTGTCTCCAGTGGTCAGGAATCTGATCACATTAGTTTGATCGCCAAATTCTTGATTGAATCCAGTCCACCATTTTATTTTGAATTCTCTTACCAATGACATTGGCAGAGGTTTTTCCAGTTCTTGATGAATTTTGAAACTCCAGCAAAATATCCATGGCACTTTGAATTCCATATGGAATAAAATTGGTCTCGTATATTCTTCCCCCTTTGCTCTTTTTAGATATGTTTGAAATCCTATGAGAACATTTGGAGGTAGAATCTCTGGTTGGGGTCCAAACCATTTCCACCAGTGATTGAACCAAATTGGGAATTCTTTGCTGCAACTATCTTTGAATGTGAAGAACCAGGAATGGTTGAATGGTCTAAAAAGGAAAGCACAATACCATGCCATTTTGTAATCTTGATATGTAAATCCATCTGGAATAAAGTTTACTGAAAAGGATTTTTTGGAATAAAGAGAAGTCCATTCATTAGGAGAACAAACTTTCTTTATAATACACTTGGAATGACTAATAATATTTGGATTCTTTTTATCTGGAATGGGGTAAATCTCTACAGATTGAGTATCTGTAAGGATTAATTCATAATAATCTAGATTTTTTGAAGGGTCATCTGGTTGCCAATAGCATTTTGGAGGAAAGATCCTTTGAGTAACTTGATGAAGAGTAGAGTATATGGGTATTTCTTGGAATCTAGTTAAAGTAATATGTTGAGTAAATGGCTTTGTAAAATAAGTATTTCCTTGAGATTTTTCTGGGGATTTTGCCAGTTGTTGAATGGGTCTAATTGGAGAAGTAATTGGAGTAGCAGCCTGACTGTAAGTCAATGCTGGGAAATCTGATAAAAGTTGAAATCTATTTTGAGTTACAGGGGTAAGACTCATCTCATAATCCTGAGGAGTCTTTGGCCGAGAACTTCCTGCTTTTGAATCCATGTTCCTGCAAAATTAATAAACAACATCTTTAAGTTGGTCAGCTAATTGTCTGTTTTGTTCTTGATAGTGCTGAATAAATTCGTTGTGAAGAAAATCTCCACTTCTGCTTAATCTCTGATGAGTAAGAAGTCGAAGGGTGTTTTTCTGAATTTGTCTTTGTAGAATAAAGGCTCTTTCTTTTGGAGTAATGGTTGCATAGGAACTTTTATGAATATATATTTCATCATATTTAGGAATTTGGTAGGCTGGAATAAATTGTCTTCCATTCGGAGTCTGAATGGAATAGACGTATCCTCTGGATAGAATTGATTTTTCTTTATTTTGAAGGCTAGGAGAATCTCGTTGAGTTCTCAAATAAGTTGTGTATTCACGATCATTTCTTTGAGCCATCATTGCTGGATCCATGTCCTTGTAGGAATTCTCTGGTTAGAAAATCTGGTAAAGAATTATTTTCTCCTTTAATAAATTCTATCTCAAAATCAAATACAGATAAAATAGCTTGCCATCTAGCAAAGATTTGTTTTGAAACTATATTTTGAACATCTTTTTGTAAAATTTCTTTTGCAGATTTACAATCTATTCTTATTAAAAATTTCTTATTGTATAAGTCATCCTGAAATTTTGATATACACAAAACTATAGATAGAATTTCTTTTTTAATAGTTGAGTAATTCTTTTGAGGATCTGACCAGGTTCCTGAATGAAATCTAACTAATTCTTCTTTTGAATTATCTATTTTTTGTTTTAATATTCCTCCGTATCCTAATTCTGAAGCATCTGTTTCAACTATCATGAATGCTTTAGGATGGGGTAAACATAAACATGGTAAAGATGTAATTTTTTCCTTTAAATATTTTATTTTTTGAGTATGTTCTTCTGTCCAAGGTTTTGGGTTTTTCTTTAATCTATTATATAATATAGAACATTCTTGCCTTAATTTTGGAAAGAAATCTGCTATATAATTTAAGCATCCTAAAAATCTTTGTAATTGATTTTTCTCTTTTATCTCATCTGGAAATTTAGTAGCGAATTCTAAAGCTCTATTTATTGGCTTTATTGTTCCTTGATATATATTATGTCCTAAAAATCTTATTTTTGTTTGAAATAATTTCATTTTTGGAGCAGAAATAACTAATCCATTTTTCTTAACTATTTTTAGAAATATACTTAAATGTTTAAAATGTTGTTATAATGATTCTGAAAATATTAATACATCATCTATATAGACTATGCTGAATGAACTATAAGGATTGAAAATATCATTCATTATATTTTGAAATTCTGATGGTGCATTTTTTAATCCAAATGGCATAACTTTCCATTCATAATGTCCAAAAGGTGTTGTAAATGCTGTTTTGTATCTATCTTTTGGATCTATTAATATTTGCCAATATCCTGATTTCATATCAAATTTTGAGAATATTTTTGCATTAAATAATCTATTAAGCAAATCTTTTTTGTTGGGAATAGGATATCTAATCCATTGTAAAACTTTGTTTAAAGGTTTATAATTTATTACTAATCTTGGAACTCCTCTTTCTTTTTCGGCTTGATTCATTACATAGAATGCAGCACAACTCCAAGGTGATTTTGAAGGTGTTATTAATCTTTTGGATCTATTAATATTTTTATTTCTTTTTTACAGAATTCTAGTAGCTCAGCATTCATTTGTATTGGTCTAGCTTTTGTTGGAATATTTTTTTCATTAAAATCTTTTTCATATGGTAATTCTATCATATGTTGTTTTCTATCCCAAAAAGCATTAGGAATGTCTGCACAAATTTCTTTTTTAAATAATTCTTCTAATTCTGATATTCTTTTTTGTATTTTAATATCATTTAGTTGTTCCTCAATTTTTAAAGTCTTCAAGGTTGGAATTCATTACAAGCTTCCGTTAGTCACTCAACAATCAAAAGTAAGTCCAACTACTTATGTTTATTGCATTTCATTACAAGCTTCCGTTAGTCACTCAACAATCAAAAGTAAGTCCAACTACTTATGTTTATTGCATTTCAATACCTGGGTGAGAAGTGGTATCAGAGCCACACCCTTGTTTAATTTGCATACGCATATTTAAACTTTGCATTTACATTTACTTTATTTGAATTACGTTTCTATTTTAACTTGGCTATTTCATGCATTTATGTTACATATTTTATTAAACTTTACTGAAAACGTTGGTAAGACTTGATGCTTTGTCAGACCGTTGGTAAGTCCATGATAGGATGTTCCAGGCATAGGCTCGGTTGTTCCCGTCTAAGTAAAATTTAAATAAATATTAAGCATGGCTGCATTTCTTAGACAATTAAAAATAGGATCTAATTCAAAGCAAGAAAATGTAGTACAAAGTCATGAATATCATATGCCTATAAACAATTCAGATTGGACAATCCCAGAAGAAAAAATTGAACACATATATAGAATTGGCCCTTTAGATTTCAAAACTGCTTTATCAGTCAAAACCCATGAAGAAACAATATCTATTCAAGAAGAATATCAAACTATACAATTATTAAATCATAGTACAATTCAAAAATATTTAAGTAAAGGATATCGTTATATTCATATTGGATTAATACAAATTGCTGTAAAGCCCTTATTCCATTTAGGAGTTGATGCTCCAATATACCTAGCTTTAAGAGACACTAGACTCAAAAGATATAAAACATCTTTGTTATCAATGATTCAAACTAATGTTTGCAACGGACCAATATATTTTAACTGTGCTCCAAATTTTTCAATAGATTTAACAGACCCTCATATATTAAATTCAGTTATACTAGATATTCATCTACAAGGAAATGAATTTGAAAAACATACAAAGAATTTTGCAATAATATACAGAATATATTATAGACCTTTATCTTCACATTTAAATCCAAAATTCATAATGACTCCAACTCTTAAAGACGAAACAACTTTATTACAAGTAGATGCAGATCGACCTACTACATATATTCCAAAAAGATTAAAATGGAATGAAATTACTATACCTAGTGAATTTGAAATTAAAAATCCACAAGTAGCAAGAAATATAGAACAAACTATTGCAGAAGATATTATAGAAAAATCGGATGGAAGTACTTTAATAAGATTTACATCATTAAGAGAAAGACCAGAATCATCTTATTCATGGTTACCAGCTAGACGTTCAAATTATGAGTCATCTGAAATTAATTTCCCTATGGAAAGTACATCAAATTTTAAATATAAAACTCCTATTCCAGAAGTTGTAAATCAAAATAAATCTGACTATTCCCCAACACATTCTCAAATGCAAGGAGAAATAAATGTTATAAATAGACCATATAAAATAAATCATAAATATTTACAAGAAGATTTTGATGATGAAGAAAACACAGAAAAAAGAATTTGGTTTTTTCAATTAGAATCAGAATATAAAGAAAAATTAATATTAGAATGGAAAATAGAAATAGAAAAACAAAAGTTTGACTTTCCTTTCTTTACATGGTTAACATTTTATACATCAAAATTAGGAATAAGTGATGTTTATAATATTCCACAAATAAATGTTCAAACTAATTTATATAAAAAATGGAAATTGAAAGATGATCAAATATTAACATCAATACACCCTCCATTACAAGAAGTAAAAATTAATCTAGGAAAAGGAGAAGTAATAGCCTCACCTTTTAAAAAGGGAAGAGAAGCTGAATCAAGTACAAATAATTCAATAAATCTTGAAGATCTTAAAAAAGTTTATCAACAAAATAATTATACAAATCAAATTCTTCATACAATATCTCAACATATGGAAGTATTAAATACAAAAATTGATACACTAAAGAAACCAGATTTAAAATTTCCAAATGATATATCAGCACCTCATTTTCAACCTAGAAGTCTGACAAGAGAAAAAGAACAAGATTTAGTACAAAGTATTAGTACTCAAAAGATAAGTAATACAGATAATTTATTAAATAAAATATCTAATGCATTACAAAATCTAACTACAGATTCAAAAACAACAACACCCAAAATAAATACCTTAGACCAAATAATAGAAGAAAACTCTACTGAAGAATTAGAAGATTTATCAGAAGAATCAGCAAATTCAGACATAGAAGAAAATATACTTTTACCGATAGAAAATCAATTTGAAGAAGAAAATAATCAAATAAATAGAATAAAAAGAAAGAACTATAGTAATAATAAAAATTGGAAAATGGTAAGTTCAAAAAATTATTATCCTAGACCAAGTCCTCCAGATATTCAATATGAAGAAAGATCAAAATTTAGAACAACTAAATATGATGGAGACTCAATATATGAATGGAACATAGATGGCAAAGCAGAATATGAAGTATTAAATAATTTGCAAGAAATGGGAATGGCGAGATTAGCCTATAAAATTAAAAATATTCAAGAAAGAAATATTGCAACTTTATTAGTCTCAGGATTTACTGGACAATTAAAGAATTGGTGGGATAATGCTTTAACATTACAAGATAAATTATCAATATTAGATCATACACAAGAAATAGAAGATGATCAAGGAAATATTCAAATACAGTCAGATGCTGCAGAATTTTTAATAGTAACAATAGTAATGTATTTTATAGGAAATCCTAAAGAAGAATTAAATTCAAATAAAACATTCTTAACAAATTTAAGATGCCCAACATTATCAGATTTTAGATGGTATAAAGATATGTTTTTAACAAATGTATTAAGAAGACCAGATTGTAATGCTTTATTTTGGAAAGAAAGATTCATAACAGGATTACCAAGTTTATTTTCTCAAAGGATAATGGATAATTTACAAAAGGAAATGGGAACAGATGTAATTTCATTCGAAAATATTACTTTTGGACAATTATTTGCTTTTGTGAAAAAAGAAGGATTAATATTATGTTCAGAATTAAGATTACAAATAAAATATGGATCAAAACAAAAAGAAGTAGGATCATTCTGTGATGCATTTGGAATCAAACGAATCAAATCACCATCAGCATATAAAAAGAGAATTAAAAAATATTCCAAGAAACCAAGAAATATAAAATCTAAGGAAAATGAACCAACTAAAAGAAAGAAATTCATTAAAAAGAAAATTGTTTGTTACAAATGTGGTAAAATAGGACATAAAGCAAACAAATGTAGATTAAAAGAAAAAATTACAGAAATCTGTGTAAATGACGAAGAAATTAAAAATAAATTAATAAATTTGTTAATAAATGAAAAAGATAAAAGTTCTGAAGAAGACTATTATGATGATATTACTAGTTCCGAAAGTGAAGAAGATTGTAACTGTAATCCAAAATATATAAATGTTATAACTAAAAAAGAAGATAAAGAATTTTTATTAGATATAATAGAAAAAATTGAAGACCCAATAGCTAAAAAAGAATATTTAGAAAGATTAAAAAGCTTAATTATTCAAGAAGATAAAATGCCAAAGATAATAGAACCCTTTAGCATTTCAAAATTAATAGATAAATATCCAAATATAAATATAATGAAAAAAGAAACTACTAAGGATCTTCAATCCGAAATTAATAATTTAAAAATACAAGTAAAACAATTACAACAAGAAATCATAGAATTAAAACTAAAAGATTTGGAAATAGAATCAAAAATAACATTAATAAATAACAATCAACCTTCAACTTCTAATACTGAAACAAATGAAATATTAATAGCAGAAAACCCAGTTAGAGAAGACCAATATATAAATACTATAGAAAAAATGACTTTTCAAAAATGGTTCGCTTTAGTAACTATCACAATTGAAGATTTCAAAGAAACATTTGTAGCTCTAATTGATAGTGGAGCTGACACAAGTTGTATTAAAGAAGGAATAATTCCAACTAAATATTGTGAAAGAACAAAAGAAAAACTAATGGCAGCAAATGGAGAAGATTTAGAAGTAAAATATAAATTTACAAAAGGATCAATATGTAATAATGAATATTGCATTAGACATAATTTCATAATTGTAAACAATATAAATCATGATGTTATATTAGGAACACCTTTTTTAATTCAAATTTATCCATTTTTAGTAAGCAATGAAGGAATTTCAGTAAATATAATGGGAAAAATCATTACCTTTAAATTCTTAACTCCAATAAGACAAAGAGAATTACAAACCTTACAAACATCTTCAATATATAAAACAATAAATACCATTACTAAAGTACAACAACAAATAAACTATATTAAAGAAGAAAAATCTTATTTAAAAATTGAGGAACAACTAAATGATATTAAAATACAAAAAAGAATATCAGAATTAGAAGAATTATTTAAAAAAGAAATTTGTGCAGACATTCCTAATGCTTTTTGGGATAGAAAACAACATATGATAGAATTACCTTATGAAAAAGATTTTAATGAAAAAAATATTCCAACAAAAGCTAGACCAATACAAATGAATGCTGAGCTACTAGAATTTTGTAAAAAAGAAATAAAAATATTAATAGATAAAGGATTAATAACACCTTCAAAATCACCTTGGAGTTGTGCTGCATTCTATGTAATGAATCAAGCTGAAAAAGAAAGAGGAGTTCCAAGATTAGTAATAAATTATAAACCTTTAAACAAAGTTTTACAATGGATTAGATATCCTATTCCCAACAAAAAAGATTTGCTTAATAGATTATTTAATGCAAAAATATTCTCAAAATTTGATATGAAATCAGGATATTGGCAAATATTAATAGATCCAAAAGATAGATACAAAACAGCATTTACAACACCTTTTGGACATTATGAATGGAAAGTTATGCCATTTGGATTAAAAAATGCACCATCAGAATTTCAAAATATAATGAATGATATTTTCAATCCTTATAGTTCATTCAGCATAGTCTATATAGATGATGTATTAATATTTTCAGAATCATTAGAACAACATTTTAAACATTTAAGTATATTTCTAAAAATAGTTAAGAAAAATGGATTAGTTATTTCTGCTCCAAAAATGAAATTATTTCAAACAAAAATAAGATTTTTAGGACATAATATATATCAAGGAACAATAAAGCCAATAAATAGAGCTTTAGAATTCGCTACTAAATTTCCAGATGAGATAAAAGAGAAAAATCAATTACAAAGATTTTTAGGATGCTTAAATTATATAGCAGATTTCTTTCCTAAATTAAGACAAGAATGTTCTATATTATTTAATAGATTAAAGAAAAACCCAAAACCTTGGACAGAAGAACATACTCAAAAAATAAAATATTTAAAAGCAAAAATAGAATCATTACATGTTTATGCCTACCCCATCCTAAAGCATTCATGATAGTTGAAACAGATGCTTCAGAATTAGGATACGGAGGAATATTAAAACAAAAAATAGATAATTCAAAAGAAGAATTAGTTAGATTTCATTCAGGAACCTGGTCAGATCCTCAAAAGAATTACTCAACTATTAAAAAAGAAATTCTATCTATAGTTTTGTGTATATCAAAATTTCAGGATGACTTATACAATAAGAAATTTTTAATTAGAATAGACTGCAAATCTGCAAAAGAAATTCTACAAAAAGATGTTCAAAATATTATTTCACATAAGGTAATTCTATCATATGTTGTTTTCTATCCCAAAAAGCATTAGGAATGTCTGCACAAATTTCTTTTTTAAATAATTCTTCTAATTCTGATATTCTTTTTTGTATTTTAATATCATTTAGTTGTTCCTCAATTTTTAAATAAGATTTTTCTTCTTTAATATAGTTTATTTGTTGTTGTACTTTAGTAATGGTATTTATTGTTTTATATATTGAAGATGTTTGTAAGGTTTGTAATTCTCTTTGTCTTATTGGAGTTAAGAATTTAAAGGTAATGATTTTTCCCATTATATTTACTGAAATTCCTTCATTGCTTACTAAAAATGGATAAATTTGAATTAAAAAAGGTGTTCCTAATATAACATCATGATTTATATTGTTTACAATTATGAAATTATGTCTAATGCAATATTCATTATTACATATTGATCCTTTTGTAAATTTATATTTTACTTCTAAATCTTCTCCATTTGCTGCCATTAGTTTTTCTTTTGTTCTTTCACAATATTTAGTTGGAATTATTCCTTCTTTAATACAACTTGTGTCAGCTCCACTATCAATTAGAGCTACAAATGTTTCTTTGAAATCTTCAACTGTGATAGTTACTAAAGCGAACCATTTTTGAAAAGTCATTTTTTCTATAGTATTTATATATTGGTCTTCTCTTACTGGGTTTTCTGCTATTAATATTTCATTCGTTTCAGTTTTAGAAGTTGAAGGTTGATTGTTATTTATTAATGTTATTTTTGATTCTATTTCCAAATCTTTTAGTTTTAATTCTATGATTTCTTGTTGTAATTGTTTTACTTGTATTTTTAAATTATTAATTTCAGATTGAAGATCCTTAGTAGTTTCTTTTTTCATTATATTTATATTTGGATATTTATCTATTAATTTTGAAATGCTAAAGGGTTCTATTATCTTTGGCATTTTATCTTCTTGAATAATTAAGCTTTTTAATCTTTCTAAATATTCTTTTTTAGCTATTGGGTCTTCAATTTTTTCTATTATATCTAATAAAAATTCTTTATCTTCTTTTTTAGTTATAACATTTATATATTTTGGATTACAGTTACAATCTTCTTCACTTTCGGAACTAGTAATATCATCATAATAGTCTTCTTCAGAACTTTTATCTTTTTCATTTATTAACAAATTTATTAATTTATTTTTAATTTCTTCGTCATTTACACAGATTTCTGTAATTTTTTCTTTTAATCTACATTTGTTTGCTTTATGTCCTATTTTACCACATTTGTAACAAACAATTTTCTTTTTAATGAATTTCTTTCTTTTAGTTGGTTCATTTTCCTTAGATTTTATATATCTTGGTTTCTTGGAATATTTTTTAATTCTCTTTTTATATGCTGATGGTGATTTGATTCGTTTAATTCCAAATGCATCACAGAATGATCCTACTTCTTTTTGTTTTGATCCATATTTTATTTGTAATCTTAATTCTGAACATAATATTAATCCTTCTTTTTTCACAAAAGCAAATAATTGTCCAAAAGTAATATTTTCGAATGAAATTACATCTGTTCCCATTTCCTTTTGTAAATTATCCATTATCCTTTGAGAAAATAAACTTGGTAATCCTGTTATGAATCTTTCTTTCCAGAATGAAGCATTACAATCTGGTCTTCTTAATACATTTGTTAAAAACATATCTTTATACCATCTAAAATCTGATAATGTTGGGCATCTTAAATTTGTTAAGAATGTTTTATTTGAATTTAATTCTTCTTTAGGATTTCCTATAAAATACATTACTATTGTTACTATTAAAAATTCTGCAGCATCTGACTGTATTTGAATATTTCCTTGATCATCTTCTATTTCTTGTGTATGATCTAATATTGATAATTTATCTTGTAATGTTAAAGCATTATCCCACCAATTCTTTAATTGTCCAGTAAATCCTGAGACTATAAAGTTGCAATATTTCTTTCTTGAATATTTTTAATTTTATAGGCTAATCTCGCCATTCCCATTTCTTGCAAATTATTTAATACTTCATATTCTGCTTTGCCATCTATGTTCCATTCATATATTGAGTCTCCATCATATTTAGTTGTTCTAAATTTTGATCTTTCTTCATATTGAATATCTGGAGGACTTGGTCTAGGATAATAATTTTTTGAACTTACCATTTTCCAATTTTTATTATTACTATAGTTCTTTCTTTTTATTCTATTTATTTGATTATTTTCTTCTTCAAATTGATTTTCTATTGGTAAAAGTATATTTTCTTCTATGTCTGAATTTGCTGATTCTTCTGATAAATCTTCTAATTCTTCAGTAGAGTTTTCTTCTATTATTTGGTCTAAGGTATTTATTTTGGGTGTTGTTGTTTTTGAATCTGTAGTTAGATTTTGTAATGCATTAGATATTTTATTTAATAAATTATCTGTATTACTTATCTTTTGAGTACTAATACTTTGTACTAAATCTTGTTCTTTTTCTCTTGTCAGACTTCTAGGTTGAAAATGAGGTGCTGATATATCATTTGGAAATTTTAAATCTGGTTTCTTTAGTGTATCAATTTTTGTATTTAATACTTCCATATGTTGAGATATTGTATGAAGAATTTGATTTGTATAATTATTTTGTTGATAAACTTTTTTAAGATCTTCAAGATTTATTGAATTATTTGTACTTGATTCAGCTTCTCTTCCCTTTTTAAAAGGTGAGGCTATTACTTCTCCTTTTCCTAGATTAATTTTTACTTCTTGTAATGGAGGGTGTATTGATGTTAATATTTGATCATCTTTCAATTTCCATTTTTTATATAAATTAGTTTGAACATTTATTTGTGGAATATTATAAACATCACTTATTCCTAATTTTGATGTGTAAAATGTTAACCATGTAAAGAAAGGAAAGTCAAACTTTTGTTTTTCTATTTCTATTTTCCATTCTAATATTAATTTTTCTTTATATTCTGATTCTAATTGAAAAAACCAAATTCTTTTTTCTGTGTTTTCTTCATCATCAAAATCTTCTTGTAAATATTTATGATTTATTTTATATGGTCTATTTATAACATTTATTTCTCCTTGCATTTGAGAATGTGTTGGGGAATAGTCAGATTTATTTTGATTTACAACTTCTGGAATAGGAGTTTTATATTTAAAATTTGATGTACTTTCCATAGGGAAATTAATTTCAGATGACTCATAATTTGAACGTCTAGCTGGTAACCATGAATAAGATGATTCTGGTCTTTCTCTTAATGATGTAAATCTTATTAAAGTACTTCCATCCGATTTTTCTATAATATCTTCTGCAATAGTTTGTTCTATATTTCTTGCTACTTGTGGATTTTTAATTTCAAATTCACTAGGTATAGTAATTTCATTCCATTTTAATCTTTTTGGAATATATGTAGTAGGTCGATCTGCATCTACTTGTAATAAAGTTGTTTCGTCTTTAAGAGTTGGAGTCATTATGAATTTTGGATTTAAATGTGAAGATAAAGGTCTATAATATATTCTGTATATTATTGCAAAATTCTTTGTATGTTTTTCAAATTCATTTCCTTGTAGATGAATATCTAGTATAACTGAATTTAATATATGAGGGTCTGTTAAATCTATTGAAAAATTTGGAGCACAGTTAAAATATATTGGTCCGTTGCAAACATTAGTTTGAATCATTGATAACAAAGATGTTTTATATCTTTTGAGTCTAGTGTCTCTTAAAGCTAGGTATATTGGAGCATCAACTCCTAAATGGAATAAGGGCTTTACAGCAATTTGTATTAATCCAATATGAATATAACGATATCCTTTACTTAAATATTTTTGAATTGTACTATGATTTAATAATTGTATAGTTTGATATTCTTCTTGAATAGATATTGTTTCTTCATGGGTTTTGACTGATAAAGCAGTTTTGAAATCTAAAGGGCCAATTCTATATATGTGTTCAATTTTTTCTTCTGGGATTGTCCAATCTGAATTGTTTATAGGCATATGATATTCATGACTTTGTACTACATTTTCTTGCTTTGAATTAGATCCTATTTTTAAATGTCTAAGAAATGCAGCCATGCTTAATATTTATTTAAATTTTACTTAGACGGGAACAACCGAGCCTATGCCTGGAACATCCTATCCTGGACTTACCAACGGTCTGACAAAGCATCAAGTCTTACCAACGTTTTCAGTAAAGTTTAATAAAATATGTAACATAAATGCATGAAATAGCCAAGTTAAAATAGAAACGTAATTCAAATAAAGTAAATGTAAATGCAAAGTTTAAATATGCGTATGCAAATTAAACAAGGGTGTGGCTCTGATACCACTTCTCACCCAGGTATTGAAATGCAATAAACATAAGTAGTTGGACTTACTTTTGATTGTTGAGTGACTAACGGAAGCTTGTAATGAATTCCAACCTTGAAGACTTTATTGTAATGATGAAATCCACTTCTACAAAGACTTTGAGTACAATGGTTATTTTAGAGTGAGTGGGAATAGTAGGAGAACTAAGAGTAAGTGGGAGTAGTAGGAAAACTAAGACAAGTCTATTACAACTTCTGATATTTTTTCGCCGATGCCTGTCTTCTGAATCTTGAATCTATTTATAGAGGCTCGGTTCTGCATTTCATCTTCATTTCAATTTTGCTTTCATTTGTTGTGGCCGACATTCTTTTTCAAAAGTCGTTTGGATTTTGTCCACCGATGGGGTCATCAAAAGGATCAAAAGTAGATTCTGATGATCCTGCTGGCTCCTCTATTTTGTCTTCTTCTTTTGGCTTTTGTAAATAATTCAGATATTCTTTCAGCATCTCGGGATTCTGCATGATTTGCTTTATTAAAAAGTTACTGGCTGTTTCTTCGGATGCCATTTCCGTCACCTTTTCTTTGTCTCTTTAAACATTTTCAAAAAAAGGGAATAAATCAATTTTCTATTACATTTGTATAATTATTTTGTTGATAAACTTTTTTAAGATCTTCAAGATTTATTGAATTATTTGTACTTGATTCAGCTTCTCTTCCCTTTTTAAAAGGTGAGGCTATTACTTCTCCTTTTCCTAGATTAATTTTTACTTCTTGTAATGGAGGGTGTATTGATGTTAATATTTGATCATCTTTCAATTTCCATTTTTTATATAAATTAGTTTGAACATTTATTTTCTTTGTCTTCTTTTTTAGTTATAGAAGACCCAATAGCTAAAAAAGAATATTTAGAAAGATTAAAAAGCTTAATTATTCAAGAAGATAAAATGCCAAAGATAATAGAACCCTTTAGCATTTCAAAATTAATAGATAAATATCCAAATATAAATATAATGAAAAAAGAAACTACTAAGGATCTTCAATCCGAAATTAATAATTTAAAAATACAAGTAAAACAATTACAACAAGAAATCACAGAATTAAAACTAAAAGATTTGGAAATAGAATCAAAAATAACATTAATAAATAACAATCAACCTTCAACTTCTAATACTGAAACGAATGAAATATTAATAGCAGAAAATCCAGTAAGAGAAGACCAATATATAAAGTTATTTGTGGATATAATAAAGTCTGCAGAATTTTTAATAGTAACAATAGTAATGTATTTTATAGGAAATCCTAAAGAAGAATTAAATTCAAATAAAACATTCTTAACAAATTTAAGATGCCCAACATTATCAGATTTTAGATGGTATAAAGATATGTTTTTAACAAATGTATTAAGAAGACCAGATTGTAATGCTTCATTCTGGAAAGAAAGATTCATAACAGGATTACCAAGTTTATTTTCTCAAAGGATAATGGATAATTTACAAAAGGAAATGGGAACAGATGTAATCTCATTCGAAAATATTACTTTTGGACAATTATTTGCTTTTGTGAAAAAAGAAGGATTAATATTATGTTCAGAATTAAGATTACAAATAAAATATGGATCAAAACAAAAAGAAGTAGGATCATTCTGTGATGCATTTGGAATTAAACGAATCAAATCACCATCAGCATATAAAAAGAGAATTAAAAAATATTCCAAGAAACCAAGATATATAAAATCTAAGGAAAATGAACCAACTAAAAGAAAGAAATTCATTAAAAAGAAAATTGTTTGTTACAAATGTGGTAAAATAGGACATAAAGCAAACAAATGTAGATTAAAAGAAAAAATTACAGAAATCTGTGTAAATGACGAAGAAATTAAAAATAAATTAATAAATTTGTTAATAAATGAAAAAGATAAAAGTTCTGAAGAAGACTATTATGATGATATTACTAGTTCCGAAAGTGAAGAAGATTGTAACTGTAATCCAAAATATATAAATGTTATAACTAAAAAAGAAGATAAAGAATTTTTATTAGATATAATAGAAAAAATTGAAGACCCAATAGCTAAAAAAGAATATTTAGAAAGATTAAAAAGCTTAATTATTCAAGAAGATAAAATGCCAAAGATAATAGAACCCTTTAGCATTTCAAAATTAATAGATAAATATCCAAATATAAATATAATGAAAAAAGAAACTACTAAGGATCTTCAATCTGAAATTAATAATTTAAAAATACAAGTAAAACAATTACAACAAGAAATCATAGAATTAAAACTAAAAGATTTGGAAATAGAATCAAAAATAACATTAATAAATAACAATCAACCTTCAACTTCTAAAACTGAAACGAATGAAATATTAATAGCAGAAAACCCAGTAAGAGAAGACCAATATATAAATACTATAGAAAAAATGACTTTTCAAAAATGGTTCGCTTTAGTAACTATCACAGTTGAAGATTTCAAAGAAACATTTGTAGCTCTAATTGATAGTGGAGCTGACACAAGTTGTATTAAAGAAGGAATAATTCCAACTAAATATTGTGAAAGAACAAAAGAAAAACTAATGGCAGCAAATGGAGAAGATTTAGAAGTAAAATATAAATTTACAAAAGGATCAATATGTAATAATGAATATTGCATTAGACATAATTTCATAATTGTAAACAATATAAATCATGATGTTATATTAGGAACACCTTTTTTAATTCAAATTTATCCATTTTTAGTAAGCAATGAAGGAATTTCAGTAAATATAATGGGAAAAATCATTACCTTTAAATTCTTAACTCCAATAAGACAAAGAGAATTACAAACCTTACAAACATCTTCAATATATAAAACAATAAATACCATTACTAAAGTACAACAACAAATAAACTATATTAAAGAAGAAAAATCTTATTTAAAAATTGAGGAACAACTAAATGATATTAAAATACAAAAAAGAATATCAGAATTAGAAGAATTATTTAAAAAAGAAATTTGTGCAGACATTCCTAATGCTTTTTGGGATAGAAAACAACATATGATAGAATTACCTTATGAAAAAGATTTTAATGAAAAAAATATTCCAACAAAAGCTAGACCAATACAAATGAATGCTGAGCTACTAGAATTTTGTAAAAAAGAAATAAAAATATTAATAGATAAAGGATTAATAACACCTTCAAAATCACCTTGGAGTTGTGCTGCATTCTATGTAATGAATCAAGCTGAAAAAGAAAGAGGAGTTCCAAGATTAGTAATAAATTATAAACCTTTAAACAAAGTTTTACAATGGATTAGATATCCTATTCCCAACAAAAAAGATTTGCTTAATAGATTATTTAATGCAAAAATATTCTCAAAATTTGATATGAAATCAGGATATTGGCAAATATTAATAGATCCAAAAGATAGATACAAAACAGCATTTACAACACCTTTTGGACATTATGAATGGAAAGTTATGCCATTTGGATTAAAAAATGCACCATCAGAATTTCAAAATATAATGAATGATATTTTCAATCCTTATAGTTCATTCAGCATAGTCTATATAGATGATGTATTAATATTTTCAGAATCATTATAACAACATTTTAAACATTTAAGTATATTTCTAAAAATAGTTAAGAAAAATGGATTAGTTATTTCTGCTCCAAAAATGAAATTATTTCAAACAAAAATAAGATTTTTAGGACATAATATATATCAAGGAACAATAAAGCCAATAAATAGAGCTTTAGAATTCGCTACTAAATTTCCAGATGAGATAAAAGAGAAAAATCAATTACAAAGATTTTTAGGATGCTTAAATTATATAGCAGATTTCTTTCCTAAATTAAGACAAGAATGTTCTATATTATTTAATAGATTAAAGAAAAACCCAAAACCTTGGACAGAAGAACATACTCAAAAAATAAAATATTTAAAGGAAAAAATTACATCTTTACCATGTTTATGTTTACCCCATCCTAAAGCATTCATGATAGTTGAAACAGATGCTTCAGAATTAGGATACGGAGGAATATTAAAACAAAAAATAGATAATTCAAAAGAAGAATTAGTTAGATTTCATTCAGGAACCTGGTCAGATCCTCAAAAGAATTACTCAACTATTAAAAAAGAAATTCTATCTATAGTTTTGTGTATATCAAAATTTCAGGATGACTTATACAATAAGAAATTTTTAATAAGAATAGATTGTAAATCTGCAAAAGAAATTTTACAAAAAGATGTTCAAAATATAGTTTCAAAACAAATCTTTGCTAGATGGCAAGCTATTTTATCTGTATTTGATTTTGAGATAGAATTTATTAAAGGAGAAAATAATTCTTTACCAGATTTTCTAACCAGAGAATTCCTACAAGGACATGGATCCAGCAATGATGGCTCAAAGAAATGATCGTGAATACACAACTTATTTGAGAACTCAACGAGATTCTCCTAGCCTTCAAAATAAAGAAAAATCAATTCTATCCAGAGGATACGTCTATTCCATTCAGACTCCGAATGGAAGACAATTTATTCCAGCCTACCAAATTCCTAAATATGATGAAATATATATTCATAAAAGTTCCTATGCAACCATTACTCCAAAAGAAAGAGCCTTTATTCTACAAAGACAAATTCAGAAAAACACCCTTCGACTTCTTACTCATCAGAGATTAAGCAGAAGTGGAGATTTTCTTCACAACGAATTTATTCAGCACTATCAAGAACAAAACAGACAATTAGCTGACCAACTTAAAGATGTTGTTTATTAATTTTGCAGGAACATGGATTCAAAAGCAGGAAGTTCTCGGCCAAAGACTCCTCAGGATTATGAGATGAGTCTTACCCCTGTAACTCAAAATAGATTTCAACTTTTATCAGATTTCCCAGCATTGACTTACAGTCAGGCTGCTACTCCAATTACTTCTCCAATTAGACCCATTCAACAACTGGCAAAATCCCCAGAAAAATCTCAAGGAAATACTTATTTTACAAAGCCATTTACGCAACATATTACTTTAACTAGATTCCAAGAAATACCCATATACTCTACTCTTCATCAAGTTACTCAAAGGATCTTTCCTCCAAAATGCTATTGGCAACCAGATGACCCTTCAAAAAATCTAGATTATTATGAATTAATCCTTACAGATACTCAATCTGTAGAGATTTACCCCATTCCAGATAAAAAGAATCCAAATATTATTAGTCATTCCAAGTGTATTATAAAGAAAGTTTGTTCTCCTAATGAATGGACTTCTCTTTATTCCAAAAAATCCTTTTCAGTAAACTTTATTCCAGATGGATTTACATATCAAGATTACAAAATGGCACGGTATCGTGCTTTCCTTTTTAGACCATTCAACCATTCCTGGTTCTTCACATTCAAAGATAGTTGCAGCAAAGAATTCCCAATTTGGTTCAATCACTGGTGGAAATGGTTTGGACCCCAACCAGAGATTCTACCTCCAAATGTTCTCATGGGATTTCAAACATATCTAAAAAGAGCAAAGGGGGAAGAATATACAAGACCAATTTTATTCCACATGGAATTCAAAGTGCCATGGATATTTTGCTGGAGTTTCAAAATTCATCAAGAACTGGAAAAACCTCTGCCAATGTCATTGGTAAGAGAATTCAAAATAAAATGGTGGACTGGATTCAATCAAGAATTTGGCGATCAAACTAATGTGATCAGATTCCTGACCACTGGAGACAAATTAAAGTGGACAGCTACTACCACTACTCAAAAGGAGACAAGACAGTCAACAATCATTCCAACCACTACACCAACTCCACTCACTCCAAAAAGAGACAAAGAAAAGGTGACGGAAATGGCATCCGAAGAAACAGCCAGTAACTTTTTAATAAAGCAAATCATGCAGAATCCCGAGACGCTGAAAGAATATCTGAATTATTTACAAAAGCCAAAAGAAGAAAACAAAATAGAGGAGCCAGCAGGATCATCAGAATCTACTTTTGATCCTTTTGATGACCCCATCGGTGGACAAAATCCAAACGACTTTTGAAAAAGAATGTCGGCCACAACAAATGAAAGCAAAATTGAAATGAAGATGAAATGCAGAACCGAGCCTCTATAAATAGATTCAAGATTCAGAAGACAGGCATCGGCGAAAAAATATCAGAAGTTGTAATAGACTTGTCTTAGTTTTTCTACTACTCCCACTTACTCTTAGTTCTCCTACTATTCCCACTCACTCTAAAATAACCATTGTACTCAAAGTCTTTGTAGAAGTGGATTTCATCATTACAATAAAGTCTTCAAGGTTGGAATTCATTACAAGCTTCCGTTAGTCACTCAACAATCAAAAGTAAGTCCAACTACTTATGTTTATTGCATTTCAATACCTGGGTGAGAAGTGGTATCAGAGCCACACCCTTATTTAATTTGCATACGCATATTTAAACTTTGCATTTACATTTACTTTATTTGAATTACGTTTCTATTTTAACTTGGCTATTTCATGCATTTATGTTACATATTTTATTAAACTTTACTGAAAACGTTGGTAAGACTTGATGCTTTGTCAGACCGTTGGTAAGTCCAGGATAGGATGTTCCAGGCATAGGCTCGGTTGTTCCCGTCTAAGTAAAATTTAAATAAATATTAAGCATGGCTGCATTTCTTAGACAATTAAAAATAGGATCTAATTCAAAGCAAGAAAATGTAGTACAAAGTCATGAATATCATATGCCTATAAACAATTCAGATTGGACAATCCCAGAAGAAAAAATTGAACACATATATAGAATTGGCCCTTTAGATTTCAAAACTGCTTTATCAGTCAAAACCCATGAAGAAACAATATCTATTCAAGAAGAAAACTCTACTGAAGAATTAGAAGATTTATCAGAAGAATCAGCAAATTCAGACATAGAAGAAAATATACTTTTACCGATAGAAAATCAATTTGAAGAAGAAAATAATCAAATAAATAGAATAAAAAGAAAGAACTATAGTAATAATAAAAATTGGAAAATGGTAAGTTCAAAAAATTATTATCCTAGACCAAGTCCTCCAGATATTCAATATGAAGAAAGATCAAAATTTAGAACAACTAAATATGATGGAGACTCAATATATGAATGGAACATAGATGGCAAAGCAGAATATGAAGTATTAAACAATTTGCAAGAAATGGGAATGGCGAGATTAGCCTATAAAATTAAAAATATTCAAGAAAGAAATATTGCAACTTTATTAGTCTCAGGATTTACTGGACAATTAAAGAATTGGTGGGATAATGCTTTAACATTACAAGATAAATTATCAATATTAGATCATACACAAGAAATAGAAGATGATCAAGGAAATATTCAAATACAGTCAGATGCTGCAGAATTTTTAATAGTAACAATAGTAATGTATTTTATAGGGAATCCTAAAGAAGAATTAAATTCAAATAAAACATTCTTAACAAATTTAAGATGCCCAACATTATCAGATTTTAGATGGTATAAAGATATGTTTTTAACAAATGTATTGAGAAGACCAGATTGTAATGCTTCATTTTGGAAAGAAAGATTCATAACAGGATTACCAAGTTTATTTTCTCAAAGGATAATGGATAATTTACAAAAGGAAATGGGAACAGATGTAATTTCATTCGAAAATATTACTTTTGGACAATTATTTGCTTTTGTGAAAAAAGAAGGATTAATATTATGTTCAGAATTAAGATTACAAATAAAATATGGATCAAAACAAAAAGAAGTAGGATCGTTCTGTGATGCATTTGGAATCAAACGAATCAAATCACGATCAGCATATAAAAAGAGAATTAAAAAATATTCCAAGAAACCAAGAAATATAAAATCTAAGGAAAATGAACCAACTAAAAGAAAGAAATTCATTAAAAAGAAAATTGTTTGTTACAAATGAGGTAAAATAGGACATAAAGCAAACAAATGTAGATTAAAAGAAAAAATTACAGAAATCTGTGTAAATGACGAAGAAATTAAAAATAAATTAATAAATTTGTTAATAAATGAAAAAGATAAAAGTTCTGAAGAAGACTATTATGATGATATTACTAGTTCCGAAAGTGAAGAAGATTGTAACTGTAATCCAAAATATATAAATGTTATAACTAAAAAAGAAGATAAAGAATTTTTATTAGATATAATAGAAAAAATTGAAGACCCAATAGCTAAAAAAGAATATTTAGAAAGATTAAAAAGCTTAATTATTCAAGAAGATAAAATGCCAAAGATAATAGAACCCTTTAGCATTTCAAAATTAATAGATAAATATCCAAATATAAATATAATGAAAAAAGAAACTACTAAGGATCTTCAATCCGAAATTAATAATTTAAAAATACAAGTAAAACAATTACAACAAGAAATCATAGAATTAAAACTAAAAGATTTGGAAATAGAATTAAAAATAACATTAATAAATAACAATCAACCTTCAACTTCTAATACTGAAACAAATGAAATATTAATAGCAGAAAACCCAGTTAGAACCCAGGTATTGAAATGCAATAAACATAAGTAGTTGGACTTACTTTTGATTGTTGAGTGACTAACGGAAGCTTGTAATGAATTCCAACCTTGAAGACTTTATTGTAATGATGAAATCCACTTCTACAAAGACTTTGAGTACAATAGTTATTTTAGAGTGAGTGGGAATAGTAGGAGAACTAAGAGTAAGTGGGAGTAGTAGAAAAACTAAGACAAGTCTATTACAACTTCTGATATTTTTTCGCCGATGCCTGTCTTCTGAATCTTGAATCTATTTATAGAGGCTCGGTTCTGCATTTCATCTTCATTTCAATTTTGCTTTCATTTGTTGTGGCCGACATTCTTTTTCAAAAGTCGTTTGGATTTTGTCCACCGTGATTAAAGCGGTCGTTCATCAAAGGATCGAAAAGTGAGACTTTTCTCTATGAAAGATGAATCCTTGCGTGGCCCTCCTCTTATTTTGCTTCCTCATTTTGGCTTTATGGGTAAAATCATTCAACTTATTCCTTTTCTACGACATCATCTGGATTTCTTCATTTGATTTAGCTTTATAAAAAAAAATTTATCTCGGCTGTATTCTGTTCTGTGATATGCCAACTTTCTCCGGTCCATCCTTTTCTTGTTGTCTCTTTTTGGATTGTATGAGGTGTCGCGCAGTTTGGTTTGCTAGTTCGTATGGACTAATTTGATTGTTGACTGCTCTTGTCTCCTTTGTAGAGTAGTGGTATGTTAGATGCCTTTGTCCACCCTTTAATTTGTCTATCGCATGTGGCAATCGAATTTATCTGATCACATTAGTTTGATCGCCGATAATTCTTGTATTTTGAAATCTCAGTTCCCTCAACCATTTTATTTTTTGTAGATGTTCACTTCTATCACCTAATTGACTTGTCATTGGCCCTATAGGAGTTTTCATTCCAGTTCTTGAATGGAGCGATTCTGACAACATTCAACATTACCTCAGAAATTCCCATGTGCAACCGTGTATGATTCCTCTTATGGTGATAATAAATTGTCTGCTCGTTATATTTCTTCCTCCCTTTGCTGTCTTTGGGTTTAGAATATGTGTTGGAAATGCCCATGAAGGGACATTATTGAGAGGATAGGAAGAAATCTCCTGGTTGGAGCGGTCCTAACATCACCATTGTCATTTCCACCCGTTGATTTGAAATCAATATTGCAATTCTTTGCTGCAAACTATCTTTGAATGTGAAAAAATGCTAGACATGGTTTGAATGGTCTAAAAAGGGAAAGCACCAAGATGACCATTGCCATTTTGATAATCGGTGATATGTAAATCCCCGATCTGGAATAAAATTGTTATCTGTATAAAGGGATTTTTTTGGGAATAAAGAGAAGTCCATTCATTAGCGGAGAATCAAACTTTCTTCCTATTAATACACTTGGATATGGACTAATAATATTTGGATTCCGTTTTATTCTTGGTGTAATGCTCCGCTATAATCTAATATTCCAGATTTGTTATCTGTAAGGATTAATTAGCATAATCTAGATTTTTGAAGGGTCATTCTGGTTGGCATAATAGCTTTTGGAGGAAAAGCATCCTTTGGAGTAACTTGTATTGTAAAGAGTAGTAGTATCCATGCGGTATTCTGGCAATTCTAGTTAAAAGTAATCGTTGGTGAGATGTAAAACTGGCTATTTGTATATAAATAACGTTCTTTACCATTGGAGGATTTTTCCTTGGAGTGATGTTCTGCCGACTGTTGGTTGAATGGGTCTAATTGGAGAAGTAATTGGAGTAGCAGCCTGACTATAAGTCAATGCTGGGAAATCTGATAAAAGTTGGAATCTATTTTGAGTTACAGGGGTAAGACTCATCTCATAATCCTGAGGAGTCTTTG
>NC_040039.1:7808592-7823592 GCF_003713205.1 Coffea eugenioides
GCTGACCGTTTTTATCACATTGGGACCGGGTTTTGTCCCGCCAATCTCGGCAGGACCGGGTATAATCCCGCTGACCGTTTTTCTCACATTGGGACCGGGTTTTATCCCGCCAATCTCGGCAGGACCGGGTTTTATCCCGCTGACCGTCCACACCCCGTCAGGCTCAGATGTCGTCTCACTGACCAATTCATCATACTGGGGCAAATTTTGAAAAGGTTCCCTAAAAAAAAATAAAAAATCAGAAAAATCCAAAATTCCAAAAATCCAAAATTCCAAAAATCCAAAAATCCAAAAATCCAAAAATCCAAAAATCAAAAAATCAAATCAAGTTCATCACGGCAGGCTCGGGTTTGATCCCACTGTCCGATTGTCGAGACATTTCATTTTCACAGCCACTGGAACATGGATCAGTCCCATTAACACTTCATTTCGCTTCTTTCATTTGCATCACCAATAAACATGGGTCAACCCCACCAATACTCCATCTCACTTCAATTCATCCCAATTTTAAATTTCTGTTCGGGTCTATCCCGTGGGTCTATCCCAATTTTACATTTCTGTCTGGGTCTATCCCATTTAAATTTCTGTCCGGGTCTATCCCGTGGGTCTATCCCAATTTTAAATTTCTGTTCGGGTCTATCCCGTGGGTCTATCCCAATTTTACATTTCTGTCCGGGTCTATCCCCGTTTTAAATTTCTGTTCGGGTCAATCCCGATTTTAAATTTTCTGTTTGGATCAATCCCATCTTAAAGTCTTCATTTCAAAAAAAACAAAAAAAAACAAAAAAAAATCTGGTAAAGAGGTCAGTCCTCGTTTCAGAAGCGTCCGTCGTCCGGATCGTTCGTAGCCGAATAACACAGGTAAGTATTTGGTGTCTACTTCTTTATCTCAAGTTTTTTCAAAACTCAGACAAAGAGGGGCAAACTGTAGACACCAAATTTTGGTGTAATTTCATTTACTAATTATTTTTATTTTACTTTTTAGTTTTTATTTTTTTATTTTTGTTTATTATTTTTTTTTTTTTTAGCATATTTTTAAAATCAAAAAAAAAAATAGAAAGAAAAGAAAATGAACAAGTGTAAAAACAATGTGGGACAAGTGTCCCTTCTTGTTTTTTAACAACACATCACTTAGGTGGCAAGGGAGAGACACTTGGGAGGTTTTAAGATTTTTTGGAAAAACGAAAAAAAGGGGGCCGGCTGAGGAAACAAAATGTGAGGAAGAGCTACGGAGGCGGAGGGGCTAAAAGAAGGAAAAAACAAAAGGAAACGGCTTGGGGGGAAAAAACAGAGCAAGGAGGAGCAAGAGGAAAACATCTGCGGGAAATTGAAAAATCTGGAGGGGGGGGCGGCGCAATAAGGAGGAGGAAGGAAAAGCTATCGGGCAAGAAAAAGAAAAAGGCCGAGGGAGGTTTGGGTCCAAAAACGAAAAAAAGGAGGATGAGGAAATCAGAGTCAGTCGGCTAAGGAAGAGCGAAAAGAAAAACAGAGAGGGAAGGCAATAGCGGCAGCGAACGGAGCAAAAATGAGAGAGATAGAAAGGGCAACCGAAGGAAAAATCAGAGGGGAAGTCTTGCGGGTCTTACGGCTGAGAAAGGTAGAGCAAATGGAAAAGGGGGTCTTCGGCAAAAGGAGAGGGGGTGAAAGGGAGTTATGCTTCGACTGAAAACAGCAGCCGAAGGAGAGGACATGGAGAGTGACAACGGAGGAAGGAAAAATGGAGAGATCTAGAATGCTGCAAAACAGAGGAAAAAGCTTCAGGCGGCTGGGAAGCGAAAGAGAAACAGAGGCTGCGAAAAACAGAGCAGCCGAAGCTGCTGTACTGGCGAGGAGCCGCCACCCCACCTCGTCGGAGTCCACCGCCATTGGCAAATTTTCGCCAAGAAAATATATGCGGTAAGAGATCCTTTTTCTTTGAAATTCATTTCCCTGTTCAAGTTCATTTCTTGAATTTCTTTGTGGATTGTCCACAATTTTGACCGAGCATGCTTTATGGATTGGTTGGGATATTCTGTTTTGTTTTCTGACAAATTTCTGGGTTAGTTATGCCTCAATTTGAGCAAAAAATCTGATAGGATTTTAATGCCTATTTGTTGTTTGCTAAAATGCCTAAACCAAAATCTTGAACCAAAGTGAAGAGATTTTCAGCGTTTATATGTATACATACGGAGGAGACTCTAGCCAGTGGGTGTTTGTTAGTTGGGTCGATGAACATTTTATCATGTTGATTTTCATTCCTCCAAATGCATGGGGCGGAAATTCGTTTGTTTTTATGTTGCTCATTTGCTGTCTTCTATAGTCTCCCGATAGTTTGGATTCTCGCCCTCACTTCCCTCTCCCTATGAGCAAATTACCATTGAGTTTTATAAAGCTAAAACTTGGTCAAAAGTAGGAGGAAGCTTCCGTGCTTGTTGCAGCAATTTGCCAGAATTTACATGATCTGTTTTTTCTGAATTTTCTTATTTAAACAAGGTTAAAAGAATGAAAAGAATTTTGGTGCTCGTTTTTTCACTTTGGTTCAAGTTCAGATGGTTCAGTCATGAGTTGCGTTTGAACAAAAGATTTGGCATTCAGAAACCCAGGAACCGCGGATTGCATTCGAAGGTTGCATGAAATTCTTCATAAAATTACAGTTTAACCCCCAGGTTTCCCCTTGATCCACTATGGCCCAAACAATTGACAAATCCATCAAATTGGCCCCTTTAACTTCTTTAATTGTTTCCATTGGGTCCTTATTTTGTTGTGATTGAACCTCTCAAGTTTCCCTCTTATTCTGACATAGCCCAAAGAATCGAAAAGTTGAATTCATTTCACTCTTTTAGATTGTAATCATCTTTTAATGTTTAAATAGTCCTTTGGATACATTAATTCTTGATGTTAGATTATAATTGTGGGTTAATAATTTTGTGGATTTGTTTATCTTGTTGAGTTTAGTGAAATAAGTGTTTTGGATTAAGGGGTTATTTTGTTTGGGCTCAAGGAAGTGGATTTGGTTTATTTTGTTGGGTTTCTGACTTGGGTTTAGGAAGATAGAGCCCAACACCTTTGGTTGGGTTTTAGAATTGGGTTTGTGATTAATTTAATTGGATCGTTCTTGGGATCAGAATATTAGACTAGCCCATTTGTTTTGCTTGGATTTCTGTTGGGCTAGGGAGGTTTTGGCCCAAATAAATAAATAAGATGGCCCATTTCCATTTGTTTTGGACTTCCGTGGGCTGGTAAGGGTTTTTGGCCCAAGAAATGAACAGAATAGCCCAGTAGCTTGATCCACTAAGAAATCAGAGAATGAATTTGCAAATCAGTCCTCGGACTTTTCCTTAACTATACTGTGGCCCTGGATGTCTTCAATTTCATTCAATTCGGTCCTTACTTTAATTGCAAATGAGTCCCTGAACTTTATTTTTCTTTAATTTTGACCCCAAGACTTTATTAATTTTTGCAATCAAGTCCTTTCTTCTTTTGACTTCTTAAATGTGGTTTGTTGACATGATTTAATTGATTCAAATTCATGTTTATTTTTTATCCTTTGTTATTATTTGCCAAATAAATTGGTACCTTGACCATTTCTTTTATTTTGGAGGATAATTAAGTTGATTTCACTCCATTAGAGCTTAATTTCAAGGGAGGTATAATTTCTTTTATCTTTTTTTCCGTCACTCTTATGTGGACCAACGTGCTACGTGAGAAATACATGTCTACTTTACTTTTGCTTTTTATTTAATTTATTCTTAATGGGGTATGTGTACACCTCTTGGCTTGTAATAGATAGGGTTTGGAGGAGCATTCAATGAAGACCTATCAAAGTCATGTGCCTAGCTAGCAAATGTAATAGTTAGAGTTTTAATTGTATTATGTGTCTTGCATGCTTAGTTGCTACGTGTTAATTTGCTTTGTTAGGGCCTTGCATCTAGTCGAGCATGCTAGATGTTATGTGCTATGTGTTTATGAGTGTTTGGCATGTCTACTCGCTTTCCATAGCCATGAATGAATGTGATGGGTGAATGTACGTTTCCGCTAGTCCAACGCTAGTCGGAATTCATAGAATGGGCTAGTCCAACGCTAGACCCTTAGGGATTTCCCCTCGTTAGTACATGTTTGCATGTTCATTTCATGTCATGCATTCTTTTAGTTTTATCATTTTGCATGCCCCTCGACCCCCTTTTCCTTCCATTTTAGGATTTTTGCATTTCATGCTAGTTATAGGGTTCATTTGCTTGAGAGTCCCCTTAAATATGGGATATAGACGAGTGTGGCTTTTTCTAAGCCTTAGCACGCTTGTATTCCCTCTATAAAAGGGTAAATTGAGTCACGATTTAGGTCTCCCCGTACCCAATATGCATGCATTCTCTAGGCTCATGCATTCTAAATCCACTCTATCATTACACTTTCACTTTTCATTCCATTTGCACACATACACCTTTTATCCCTTCACTTGCACGCACACGTGCACCTTTATGTTTCTTCACTTGCACACGAACACTTTTGTTCCATTTTGCACACGTGCACCTTTATGTTTCTTCACTTGCACACGAACACTTTTGTTCCATTTTGCACACGTGCACCTTTATGTTTCTTCACTTGCACACGAACACTTTTATCATCACTTGCACACATGCACTTCATATTATCGTTTCACATACCGTACCTTGCCCACTCACGTGCACATGTTCATTTACATATTTATTGTTTTTTATTACTTTTTCAAACTCATGTCCTCACATTGCATACATGCATTCCATTCATTTGCATCCCACTCGCATTATTCGTGACTTCTTCAACGAATCGTTATTGGGCTTCACAACTAATGTGATTGGCACCACTCAACCTTTGAAGAGAAATTTCCCCCAATACCCCTAGGTCTAGGGTTTTGTATGCATGTAGCACATCCAAATGTAATAAATTCTTTGGTTAAAACAAGAAAATCTTTGATTAAATCACGCAACTAGCCTTGGCTAGGTCGAAGGGGTGCCTTGGATTTTTATCCTTGCCTTCCCCTTCGTCAAATGTGACTCCCGAACCTTTTTCATTAGTTTACGTGGACTAGGAATCGTTTAAAAGGGGTTTCTTACAACTTTTTCCTAAAAAATTCATTTTTAGGTGACTTGGTACACCTTAACTCATTACCAAGTGGCGACTCCCATTTTTTCAAAAAACCCTTTTTAAACTATAATTTTGGGTCAAATCGTCGCATTTTCAAACCCCCATTTAGACCCATTTTTCTTTTAAATCACAATTCATTTTCCAGTCACAAATTGAATCAAAAAATACATTTTTTAAACCATTTTATTTATTTATCAAAAAATGGGGCGCGACACCTTCCATTTCAGACCTTCCCGATTATTACAGTTTTGGACAGACTATGACCGTACCTGCGTCGATCCAGCCGATATCTACTACTACATACGGTCAGACGGGGAATTTTGTCACGTATCGTTCTCAACACGATGGTGATAGCAGTACGACAGTTGAGTCAGATGAGGAGGATGGCGTAGGACCCTATGCTCTTCGTGATCGTTGCAGACGAAAGCCTAAAAGATTTTGCTGTCCGTCTACAACACCAGGTGATAAAGGCAAGGGCAAAAGGCGTACCAACCGTTGATATGATCATTTCAATTGCATGTTTTACAATTTCAAATATTTGAATATGGGGATTTAGCGTTAATTTAATCTTTCATTATTATAATGCTTATCGCTATTTTTAAATTCACGATTGTACAATGTCATGTTATGCATTTTTTCTTCTTATGTTGATTTTTTATTGCATAATTTCAAATAATTATAAAATCTTTATTTCAAGTGAAACTTAATAGACAACTACTTGAAATGCCAAAAAAAATAACTGCTTACATGTTATTCAATCGACTTAACGCTATATAGTTACTTATATTATAATAGAATATTTAATTAACTATTTAAATTTACCAAATATAAGTATTGAACATTAGATAATGAATAAATTTTTAAGAGGACTTTTATTGTAATTTTCAAATATATACTATTTTTCATATATGCATAATCAGCTTTTTCCAGTGCCCAATATACTTCTCTGTGCGTCTCCACATTTGCATTGCTCCTACTTATTGTGCGCAGAAAAGTGAACTTTCCACCATACAAATGTAACCTATGTTTAATTCTTCTCTCCGCTTTAATTCCGTGGATGTTTTTAGGGTTTTAGGGTTTAGGTTTTAGAAATGCATTCTTCTTTAAGGTTACATTATTTTGTACTTCTACGCTGTGTATAGTCTAGGGCTTAGGGTTTAGGGTTTAGGGTTCAGGGTTTACGGTTTACGGTTCAGGGTTTACGGTTCAAGGTTTAGGGTTTAGGGTTTCAGGGTTTAGGTTTCAGAAATGCATTCTTCTTTAGGGTTTGGGGTTTGGGGTTTGGGGTTTAGGTTTCAGAAAACATTTATTTGTTAAAATTTATCATTTGTTTATCATTTGTTTTATCATTTAATTTGTTTTAACAAATGATGAAACGTGCATCATATATAAAAGAAAATTTAGTGAAATAGAAAATTTTAGTTTGAGTATATAGTAACTTTAGTTGTAAATAGTATTAGGTATTATAATCGGTTATAATCAGGTATTATGATTAAAATAACAAATAAAGGTGATTACCAATATAAAGAACTCACATTAATTTTTAAAAAACTTCTTGCCATTTCTTCTTGTCTTTCTTGCATATTAAATCAAATATTTCAATCATACAATTTGTTCATCTTACATTTATTTTTTCATCTTACATTTATGTTTATCTTACATTGATTTTTTTATTGCATAATTTCAAATAATTATAAAATCTTTATTTCAATTAAAACTTAATAGACAACTACTTGAAATACCAAAAAAAATAACTGCTTACATATTATTCAATCGACTTAACGATATATAGTTACTTATAATATAATAGAATATTTAATTAATTATTTTAATTTACCAAATATAAGTATTGAATATTAAATAATGAATAAATTTTTAACAGCCTTTTATTATAATTTTAATATATATAATATTTTTCATCCATGCATAATTTGATTTTTCGAGTGTCCAATATACTTCTTTATTCTTTATGCATCTCCACATCTGCTTTGCTTCTGCTTATTGTGCGCAGGAAAGTGAACTTTCCACCATAGAAATGTAACCAATGTTTAATTTTTACCTCCACTTTAATTCCGTGGATGGAAGAATATTGTCAGAAATGCATTCTTCTGCCGCATATTTTTTTTTAAAACAGGCCGGCAGCCAGCTTTTCACACAGGTAGAAGCCAAACGCATGGCTAATCTAACCACTTCTTCTTCATAAAGCGCTATAGCTTTGAAGGTCGTTTCATAGCTTGCCAAATGTCCTAGTGCTCTAACAACTACCCTTTGCTCTACCCAGCTCATCTTTCCTCTAAGAAGCTCCAATAACGGTGGTATGAACCAATAATATGGCTAATCTACTCGGCATTCATCTTATAAACAGTATGTGGCCGAATTTTTTTTTATTTTAACAATTTGACTGGCTGTCGGGCACTCTCTGCTCGGCAGCCAGCTTTTGCAGTCTTTGTCAGGTGGCTGCAAAAGCTAGTCACCTAAAGACACATGTCAGTGCCGGAATAGGTGACTAGCTCCGAGAGCGATGGTGGAGGTGGTGATTGGCGACGGAGGATGTGGTGGGTTGGGTGAGGGAGGAAAAAGAAAAAAAGTTGAAAGGAAATTTTTTGTGTATTACAAAAGTTGAAGAAAAGTTGAAGGGAAAATTTTTTAAAATGTAGGTTAAAAATTTTTATAAGTTTTTTGGGGTTCTTGTAGCAAAAATTGTTAAAAAACTACTAGCATACAAACTTGTAAAAAACTTGGGAGCTAAAATCAAGGAGGTATATCATCTTTTAACTTATTTCTATCGCTAGTTGTATGTCATTTAATATAGAATTTTCCTTCATTTATATAATCTAAAAAAGCCATATAAAACTATTATTTTATTATAATATATAACCACGGTTGAAAAAATGAACTCATGGTTCAGCTGCTGACCCATTGGACCAATGATCTTGTCGAGTTGATGTCTTGGCGGGGTTTAACATGTATTTTGTGAGTTTAACAAAATTTTACCATGTCTATTGTTATTCTTTATATAATAAAAAAATAGTGATTACTATTGTATAAGTAAAATTTTAAGCAGTGACAAAAACAATCACAAAACTATTTTAGATTCATTTATTTAATTACTGGATTTTTGTTTAACCAATGTAGTAACTCAGCTATCTAATAAAAGAGTATACCTTTGCTCGTTCAACCAATAAAACTTATATTTTTATCCTCTCAAGTAATGAAAACATATACTTTTCGATTAAAAGAATGTATGTTTTAATAAGTTGAGTGACAAATTTGGCTAAATAAAACCAAAATAGAGAATTTTAAAATATTGAATCTCAATTTATGCCATTTTCTATAAATTTACACTTCAAATAAAATTAAACAAGAAATTGACAGAATTTTTTTGAGTAAAACTTGTACAAAAATTGTTTGGATATAGATTATTTGCCAAAATTATTTATTTTTATCATCAATATAGTTTTCAACCACCTCTTTATTTTACATACATCACATAAAAAAAAAGTGTTACAGTATTTTTAAAAAAATTATCGCAAATAATCTAATTATCCAAAAGGGGGATTTGGTGAACCAAAAAAGTTTGTTCAAACTAAAGGGAAAAAAGAATAGAAAAATGTGGCGTGGGCTGAATTAGCCAAAAAATTTTGTTCAAAATGACAACAGAAGAAAACCAAAGCAGTGCGGCTCTGTTCTTTTACTCTCCCGGTCTTTCCCGCTCACCTTCCCTCTCCGGTTACTGAACGGGAAATTTTCTGCTGCAATTCTTTGCAATAAAAGGTAGATTTTCTCATTTCTCTTCCTTTTTCTCCCTAATGTTTCCCCAAATCTTCATGCCCAATTTCCCATTTTTTTTGGCTGAAATTTCTGGACGATTTTTTTTGGCAATTGTTCGAGTTATGGGTGCAATTATTTCTTTCTTTTTGGGGTTTTTTTTGAGTTGTGTGTGCAATTAAGTCCTGTACCCCAATTCGGATCATCAATTTTCTCGATTTTCTCTGTGAATTTTCTGTAATTAGTCGGTTGAGTATGTGGATTTATTTGTAGCAAACAACGTGTGGAATTTGATACTTCTTTATATACCGAGCTTGCAATTCAATTACTGCTGTTTATATGCAAATTACATGTGTACTTGTTTTTGGTTTTGCATTGACTTTTAGGAAACAAAAGCATAGCCCATCACAAGATAAAAAGGATTATATTTAGTACAGATCGAGTGTGGAAAAAGGGGTTAAAAAACAGATTTAAGATTGGGTGCTAAGAATAGGAACTTTTTGATTTTGCTGCTGTGATGTTGTCACGGTTTACATCTACTGATGACCCTGAAATTGTTGGTTAAGGTAATAATTGATGGCTTTTTCATGTTCTCTGGCAAGAGCTGGTTGTCAGTGATGATAATGTTTCTTGTAGTGATATAGTCACTATACTCAAGGTTTCCCATTCCCCAAGAATTCTGTCTTGAAATTGACAAGGAACAGAGAAGATTCCTTTGGGTTTCTGTAGAAGACAAGAACAAGCTCCATCTTGTAAGCTGGAGTAATGTCACTCAGCCAAAGCACTGTGAAGGACTTGGCCTCAAACAATCAAGTCTCCTCAACAAAGTGGCAAACCTTCTTGAGATAAAAATACTTTAGAAACAGATGTCTTACTTTTTCCATTGTCAGGGCTCTACAAACAAAACTTTTAGAAGAGGATCTCCAAATTTTCAATTGATGGAGTAGATGGAGAGTCAAAAATGGCCTCACTATTAGAATTTGGTTTGATAAATGGCTTCCTTCGGGTACTCTGAGAAGTCTCATATAGGAGCCTCTAAATAAAGGAGAAGAAAACCTCCTAGTTGCTGATTTGTTTGGGGCTAATAACTCTTGGTGCTTGGACAAGCTTTCCTTCTCTCTCCCTCAACTTCTTTGCAGAATTCAACTTGGCCATATTATTTGTTGTACATTTGCTGTTCAACTTGTGGTTTTGCTCATTCCCTTTATCTAGAGATGTTAGTCTTGTTTTTGTTTTTCAGTTTTTGGTTATTTGTCAATCTTATTGATAGGTTGCAAGATTTGCTTTTCTTTAGTTTATCAACTCAAGATTGGAAGGAAAATAAACTAATTAGTTTTCTTAGGCAATTTGTAGTTTGCCTTTTGTTGAAATTTATTCTGGTTGGTAATGCCAACCTGTTTAGTTACCAGTGCCACTGGTAATGAAGCTATTTTTTAAGCTTGTCTTTGTGATGATGATGATCCTTAAAGAACATCAATCAAGCCATCAATCAAGCAAATTTCACAACTTTCTGGTTGTTTATTAGGGGATGTAGTTTGATATTGCCAACTTCAATGACATTTCTTCATGAAGTTTTCATGTTAGACGGGATATATATTTTGTCAATGTAGTCAACTTTACTTTTTTATTCCATTTGATAAAACATAGTTTGAACTCTGAAGATACTGTTTTGTTACAAATTAAAACTGGTATAATTGATGTCCTTTTGCTCATGTCTTTACATAAATCTTGCTTGTCCTTTTTCTTTTGCTAGAGTACGGTTCTTTCATTAAATTTTTGTTGATTTTGTTCTGACGGGATTGGCTTGAGTTATCAAGTTTAGTGAAAGTTAGTTTGATTTGGTTGGATTGAAAATAATAAAAAAATGGAACTACCACGCTATTGCACTTGTGGACCTTACTAGTATTATTGTGCTTAGATTATGTACAATCTGAGTCTCTAATGCTTAATCTCAATTAACTTTTTGTTATTCAATTAATCTTAGATAACTTTTTTTTGGGGTGTTCTTCCCTCTCTTTTTTTAGTTTATAAGATTTTATGTTTAATTTTTGTGATTCTAAGAGTTGCTGGTACAAAAATTAAATGGTATATGCTGTGTTAAGAAGATTCTAAGTATGAGATAATGGCTTGTTTATCTTATCATGGACAAGAAAGCATATACAATTCTCCAATCCTGATCGTTTTGAGTCCTTTATCTCTTGCGATTCTGCAGCCATTCCTACATTTTACAATTATATAGATTTCTGGCCCAACATATTTTAGTGTTCATGAATTCCTGTTGAATTTATTCATGAGCAATACATTTTTGGTGTACATAAAAAATGTAAGGCTGCATTACATGGTGATATATTATTTTCAAACTAATGACATTGCCATTGCTGTCCAATTAGTTAGCAAAACAAAAAATGACACTGTCATTTAGCAACTAGGCTGAAATTGTGGCTTCTCTTCATTGCTTAAAGATTTTGGTGCATCTTTATGTAACTTTTTTATATTTAATATCCCAATTTGAATAATTGGACATTTCTGGACAAGCCTGAAAATCACACTACGCAAATCGTGGTGTTCTCCTCCTAGTAACCAACAAGCTAAGAAAAAAAAAAAACTGAATAAATGCTTGAAAGCCCAATCTTGGGGACTAGCTATTTACTATGTACCTTTTTTTTTACCTCCCCCCTCCTAGTTTTGGTTTTGTTATTTAATTTATTAAAAAAATAAAAATATTATTAATTTTTTTTTCTTATCCAAAATTATACAGCATTTTGGCAGGTGTGAATTATTATTGATTGTGTTGATGAATACAAGCGGCAGTGCTGCTGGTATGGCCACCTCAAGTTCAGGTGGAATTAGAATAGGAGGTGGAGGAATAGTAGCTGGTGGTGGCAGCTCTGACGGAGGAGGAGGAAGGAGGTCTTGGCCCTCAACAACATCGGTCTCCGCCTCTGGGAAGAGAATACAGCGGGAAATGGCGGAGCTGAATATGGACCCACCTCCTGACTGCTCCGCTGGCCCGAAAGGCGACAATCTCTACCACTGGGTTGCTACTCTCATTGGCCCCTCTGGTTTGCTTCCATTTCTTCACATTTTTTGCCTCTCGTTCTTTTTACATTCTACTCATTTACATTCAAATTTACAGCATGATTTTGGTGCGATTAAGTATTTTGAGCTCGTACAAGATTTCATCTTTTTGTGGGTTTTCTAATGTTTTGGTCAATGCTTGAGGGTTCTTTGAACTTCTTCAAGACGATTGGGAACTTTACTTGAACTGATGAAATTGTGCTCAAAACACAATTACTGCCCTACTACAATGACATTAAATATCCATGAATTTTTCTATTGCAAGGGCTTATTTTGGAAAATGTCATTGAATTATAGGGGTACTAGAATTTACTGTTAAGTATGAGGAATTTAACAAGCCAACTTGTAGTTCAATAAGGTGTGGAAAGGGACTTTTTTTTCCTGAAATTGAAGGGACTTAAGTACACTGCCTATTCGTGTTTTATAGAATTTCTACATTGCTTATCAAGCTTTTCATTTCGGATGTATGTAATTCCTGATATTAGGACACCATGAAAATATGGCACAAATACTTGATGGAGTCAGTAAAGTTGGATAAGTTGCAATGATTGAGTTTACATGGGGCTCGTAGTTTCCATGTATCCTTATGTTGCACGCCCAAATTGATTAAGATACGAAAAAACTGCATAACTGAGGAGCTATAGGACTTTATGCCTTCCTTTGTGCTTTGTTTTGCACAATTTCAATCCTCTCCTTTGTGCTAAGTGGCAAAGTTCTGAATTATGCCAAGAGATGATTGGGTGGCTTTCAATTAACTCTATGAGCTCTAACTACTGGGGCGAACTGAGAGAAGAAAAAGAAAATGTTAGGGGACAATGTGTTTGAAGGTAAAGATTGGACGTGCAAAGCTGCAAATTTTGAAAATTATGAGGGTGCCAAATGAATTTACTCAACTTTGCAATGTCTATTTCCAAGTGGGAAAATTAAGCCATGGTGTTTGAGCAGATAATACTTTAACTGAATATACTTCTTTCTTCTGTATTGAATATCCTTTCTTCTGTAGGTACACCATATCATGGTGGGATATTCTTTCTTGATATAACTTTTCCTAGTGATTATCCATTCAAACCACCAAAGGTATGCTGATATCTACCAGAAATACTGAAGATCGCTAATTCCTTTTTTTTTAATTTCATTTCATTTTCACTATAAGCTAGAATTTTTTCTACATGGAAAAGATCTTCAAGATTGAATATGCGATATGATAGATTCTTTTCTTAAATCTGGGTTATATACCTAACTACATCACTTGTTTTCGGGAGTTGAACATTTGCAGTACATCAAAAATTCCTCAACAAAAAAATTATTAAGTTGACAAGTATATTTGCAAGTGTTTCTGCATATGATAGCTGAGTTGAATGTCTTGAAAATCATCTGATTTACCAAGCAACCATTTTAGATCTTGCATGCAATCTGCAGACCAAGAATGGAGTAAAATGCCACAATGCTTCTTTTCACCTTTATCCTTCAGATTGTTTCCATGAAATGTTGGCCCCTAGGGAATTGTAATATTGTCATGATTATGTTTCATGATGTTATCGAGCAGTAAATTTTATTTCAAAATGAGGACAGTTTGCTCAAGTTGTTTCAAAAGTTTTTGGAATACGTGTAAACCTAATCCTATCCCTATTAGTTCAACTGGCTCAGATTCGTAAACTACGATTCAAATGCTGTGAAGTGTTACCCTTCTACGTTTCACATGTGCCATTATTTTCAACTAAAATTTCCTGGTGCGAGTGATCACTGTGTGAACTGCAATAACTGCTATTTGACATTTCTACTATGCTTATGCTAACATCAGGATTGCAGGTAGTGTCCAAAACTCGCATCTACCACTGCAACATTGATTCTTCTGGCAATGTTAGTTTGGACATCTTGAAAGATAATTGGAGTCCAGCTCTGACAATCTCAAAGGTTCTTTGCGCGCTTATATCTATATTCACTAATCCTGACACCTGTATGTAAATCCCTCCACTTTGCCCTAGCTTATTCGCAAGGTCCAATGTATACGCTTCATCTTAAAAATAATATTGTGTTGAAATATTATATGTTGGTGGTTGCAGATAAACCCCTTGTTCCTGGTATTGCCCACTTGTACTTGACAGACAAATCCAAGCATGATGAGCTAGCAGCGGAGTGGACAATGAGATTCGCAAGGTGAAATGTGGTCTTTAAGCCCATAATATTTGGTATTAGGGAATACATATTACTTTCTGCAGTCGAGAAAATGGAGCTCAAGTTTCGTCTTTAGAAGCTGTCTTCTTGCTCACATAGTTATCTGGTTCTGGAATTTTGTTTATTTAACTAGGTTTGACATTAGTTCTAATTGGGTGGAAACAGTCCACAGCGCTTATGTAGTAATAACTAGTTCAGCAAGTTCTTGGTTCTTCCATTATTACTTTGTTGATGAGTATGGCTAACAAGTAGTATTGATGTATATGTATGTAATAACATGTAGTTGTGATCTTCCTCTTCAATGCTTGATTAAAGCATAATCTTGTCGCCGATTTGCTACACGTTATTTTTATCAGTGGGGTGTATAATTCTGAAAAAGTAGAAGTTCTTGGCAATGACAACTAATTCTAGGTTTTGCTTGATGGTTCTCATTGGAAGTCCTGGCTACTGAAAATAGGCCCTCCAAATTGGATAGGGTCACTTTCTGTATTTTAAACAAAACTTGTACTGGATACAACCATCGTACATGCTTCTGATTTACCGTTCTTGTGCCATACTATTAACGCTTCCCCTATTATTTTTTGCAATCTTTTGCAATGCTAAGCAGTAAAATCAGTTCTACTTGGACGAAATGATTTTGCCGTATCCAGACTAATACCAATCTAAGCCATTTCATGAATAAAATGTGACTAATTAACCAACCAACAAAACTACTTGTTACAAATAACATCTTCTTGTTGCATCGAAATATATAAATGTTGACTAATCTGGCTAACATTGAACTTGGTAAAATGAAATAGTTGAATAATTGAAAAATAAGATTATTCAGGAATACACATTGAATGCTGAGATTGCGCATTAAATTTCGGGTAGTAGATC